>NC_067142.1:67108135-67203135 GCF_903995435.1 Acomys russatus | reverse complement strand
TTCAATGCAGGAAAGGGATTCTTTTCCACAGCTAGCGTACCTTTCTTTGCACAGGACTTGCACTTAAGGTTTTCATTTATGACATCTTCTTCCCCAAACAAAAGACAAATAAACAATCTCCAAATTAAAACTTAACTTTCCCCCCATGTTTTAGTGTGTGTAGCATCCCAAATTTGAAGAAATTTAAAATAGGTAGGCATAGAAAACAATGAAGCAGCTGGGGCCAGTGGTGGCACACGCCTTTAATCCCAGCACTTGGGAGGCAGAGGCAGGTGGATCGCTGTGAGTTCAAGGCCAGTCTGGTCTACAAAGTGAGCCCAGGACAGCCAAGGCTACACAGAGAAACCCTGTCTCGAAAACCCCCCAAAAAAAGAAAAGAAAAGGGGCTGGAGAGATGGCTCAGAGGTTAAGAGCACCGTCTGCTCTTCCAAAGGTCCCGAGTTCAATTCCCAGAAACCACATGGTGGCTTACAACCGCCTGTAATGAAATCTGGTGCCTTCTTATGGCAGGCACACATGTGGGCAGAAAACTGTGTGAATAATAAATAAATCTTTAAAAAAAA
Source organism: Acomys russatus (assembly GCF_903995435.1). NCBI lineage: Eukaryota > Metazoa > Chordata > Mammalia > Rodentia > Muridae > Acomys > Acomys russatus. The sequence continues at coordinate 67,202,572 of NC_067142.1, read as the reverse complement.
AAAAAAGAAGAAGAAGAAAAGAAAACAATGAAGCATCACTGGTGCTATCTGGGCTGGGGCTATGACTCAGTACTCGCCTAGCATGCCTGAAGCCCTCACCTGGGTCCCTAGCACTGCCTAAGGCCAGTGTGGTGGCACATACCTGTAATCCCAGCACTCACTCCGAAGGTGGAGTAAGGAGGGTAGAAGCCAGCCTTCCTTACATAGGGAATTGGAAGCTAGCCTGGGATACACGAGACCCTATCTAAACAAGCAAGCCAAAAGTAATACCAGGCACACGGAAACTTTCATCCCAATGACTATAGAAATAAAAACTGAAATAGAGCGTAAGCATTCACACAAAAGCTCTAATTGGAAGGGAGGAATCAAGGGAAAGAGAAGATGGGACTAATTGCAGAAGAGTGAGGCCACAGAAGGATAGGACCAGCACTTAACAGGCTACTGGAGTGGCCTGAGGTCTAGACGTTTTTGTTAGTCATAAGGATGGTATTTTTAATAGTTAGCTGGGTGTGGTGGTGCCTGCCAACTATCTGAGCAGTCCCAGGCTACTGTGGGCCAGGGTGAGAGATGTTGGCTCAAAGAACAAAACAAAACAAAAATCTCTATTTCTGGAGCCAGGCACAGCACACACCTTTAATCCCAGCACTTGGGAGGCAGGGGCAGGCAGAACTCTGTGACTTAGAGGCCAGCCTGGCCTACATAGTGAGTTCCAGGACAGTCAGGACTACATACACAGTGAGACCCTGTCTCAAAAATAAATCATCAAACAATGAAAACAAACAAAATCTGTACTTAATGGTCTGAGCTGATTTTTCCATGCAAGCTACAGATCCTTGCAGACACCGTGCACTTGGGTTTTTTTCCTCTTGCGATAAGGATTGCATTCCACACATTGTTGGCAAGGAAGGCAAGACCTGCTTGCTGACTAATAAGCAGGCTGTGAATTAAGGGCAGGTGAGCCTCCTTCATGGTCCTCATTTCTATATTGAATCTTAGTCCAAAGTACTTAGGGTTCCAATTTCCACTTCACCCCTCATCAAACAATGGGAGAAGCTCTTGCCAGGAGTGTGGTCCACAGCAGCTGGGCTACACAGCAAGACTGCAAGACCATTTCTTGCTGTTGTTGTTGAGGTTTTTGTTTAGTTTTGTTTTTTCAAAAATAGAGTTTTTCTATGCAGCCTTGGATGTCCTGGAACTCACCAGACTGGCCTTGAACTCACAGAGATCCACCTGCCTTTGCCTCCTAAATGCTGGGATTAAAAGTGTGTGCCACCACCAACTGGTTAAAGACCCCCCCCTTTTCTTTTTCTTTCTTTCTTTCTTTCTTTCTTTCTTTCTTTTTTTTTTCAAGACAGGGGTTCTCTTGTAGTTCTTGCTGTCTTGGACTTGCTTTGTAGACCAGGCTGGCCTTGAACTCACAGAGATCCACCTGCCTCTGCCTTCCAAGTGCTAGGATTAAAGGCATGCGCTTACACTACATTTGTTTGTTTGTTTGTTTGTTTTTGAGACCCCTTTTAAACAAGACAGATTGAAAAAAAGGACTATATAAAGATGTGTGTGTGTGTGTGTGTGTGTGTGTGAGAGAGAGAGAGAGAGAGAGAGAGAGAGAGAGAGAGAGAGAGAGGCCTATTTAAGAAGAGGAAGCAGATCAGGGTCAATGAGACAAGATAGAAAGGGGTTTATGATCACTACACAGTATATACATGTAAGAAAGTGTCGGATTAGAGAGATGGCTCTGAGGTTAAGAGCACTGTCTGCTTTTCCAGAGGTCCTGAGTTCAATTCCCAGCAAGTGAATGGTAGCTCACAATCACCTATAATGTGATCTGGTACCCTCTTCTGGCAGGCAGGTACAAAAGCAGGCAGAACATTATATACATAATAAATAAATAAATCTTTAAAAACAGAGAAAGTGGAAGCTGGGTGTGGTGGTACATGCCTGTAATCCCAGCACTCGGGAGGCAGAGGCAGGCGGATCACTGTGAGTTCGAGGCCAGCCTGATCTACAAAGTGAGTTCAGGACAGCCAAGGCTAACACAGAGAGACCTTGTCTTGAAAAAAAAACAAAAACAAAAAACCAGAGAAAGTGTTAAAGAAAAACCATTATAATATATAATTAATATATACCAAAAAAACCCCCAACATAATACCAATCTGGTGTGGTGGCGCATGCCTTTAATCCCAGGATTTGGGAGGCAGAGGCAGGCAGATTGCTGTGAGTTTGAGGTCAGTTTGGTCTACAAAGCAAGTCCAAGACAGCCAGGGCTACACACAAAGAAACCCTGTCTCAAAAAACAAACAAACAACTAAATCATAATATGAGAGGACAGCTTAGGGACTGTTGAAGGATGGTCTTGTACGGTGGTTTTTCAGAAGCTGATTTCAGTGCCCAGAGATCTGGTTACTGCCCTGCTGCGGCATTGTTATGGAGGTTGAACCATCTCCCCTGCCCATGTGATGTAAGGAATGTTCCCCAATTATCCCTGATTGGTTAATAAAGATGCTGAAGCCTATGACTGGGCAGAAGAGAGGAGTTCAGGTTCCCAGGCTTGGGGTAGAGAGACCGGGAGACCAGGAGGAGAGGAAGCTGGGGATTAAGGAGTCACCATGGGGCAAGAAGGGTGATTAGCATGCGGCCATGAAGACAGACTGATAGAACAGAAGCTACCCAGATTGGCAAGTGATTGGCTTTTATGTGGGTTTAAGGGTAGTAAGATTAGAATAGCTAGCCAGATGTGGTAGCTTTAATCCCAGCACTCAGGGAGGTAGAGGCACGGGGGAAATCTCTGAGTTTGAGGCCAGCCTGGTCTATAAATCGAGTCCAGGACAGCCAGGGCTATACAGGGAAAACCTGTCTTAAAAAAAAAAAAAAGATTAGAATACCTCAGAATCTGCCCAGCCTAGAACCTACAGCTTAATAATTATAGTCTCAATGTGTAGTTATTTGGGAAAACTACTGGTTGAGGAGTAACTGGGCTTTACTAATACATGAATATTAATCGTTAATATTCATCTACAAGGGAACCTGGGATTGACTCCATTCTTCTACTAAAGCATCTGCTGCCACCACTAGCCAGGTTCTTTTCCCTCCTACCTGAACTTGTTCATATTTATTGAATATGTCAAAGGGCAAAATGATAATAATTAAGTCTTAAAATTTTTTTTTGTTTGTTTTTTCGAGACAGGGTTTCTCTGTGTAGCCTTGGCCACCCTGGGCTCACTTTGTAGACCAGGCTGGCCTCGAACTCACAGGGATCCGCCTGCCTCTGCCTCCCGAGTGCTAAGATTAAAGGCGTGCGCCACCACACCCGGCTAGGCTTAAAATCTTAATTGATCTTACAATTCCAAATCTAGAATGACAACAACACTTTATTCCATTAACAACAACAACAAAAAGTGTTCCAAAGGGCTGAGAAGACAAAAAAAAAAAAAAGGTTGCTATGATGGATAAGCTCCCCAAACCTGGTCTCTTTCCTCTTGGAATCATAGAACCAATAATAACAAGACTGAATGCTAACTGAACAGCGAAGGACACGTTTATTGGTCAAGAACAGAAGTAAGAGATAAACTCAACAGTCAAGTCCTTAACATTTAGGGATCAGGAAATTTTGTTAATTTTAGATTTTTATTTATGAGCATTTTGATACATCTCTCTACCAGCTTTTGTTTTGTGCAGGCAGCTGCACTGGTGCCCAGGACCACCCAGAGGCCGTGGGAGGACATTGGGCATCTTCCTCTGTCAAACCCCATCTTATTCCCTGGGCTGTCACTGACACTGAGTTAGGCTGCCTGCCAGGCTCCAGTAATCCTATTGTCTCAGCCCTCGACAGCACCTGGGGTTATAGACCACGTCTGGCTTTTGTGTGGGTATTCAGGATTCAAACTTGGCTCTTGGTGCTTGCTCAGTAAGCACTCTTACCTACTTAGTCATCTCCCCTACCCCAGGGGGTGTGGTTGTCAGGAAGTTTTAAAAACCAAGTAAAAGAAATGAGAAGGAGCTACGGTTCACACCTACTACTCTAGCACACTGGGAACAGAGGAGGAGGTTTGCGAAACTGGTCCACCTAGCCAGTTCCAGGTCAGCCAGAGCCACACAGCGAAATCCAGTGGGGGATGGGGAGGGAGGGAGGGAGAAAAGAGAAAAAAGAAAGCCACGCGTGGTGGCTTTTAATCCCAGCACTCCGGGAAGCAGAGTCAGGCAGATCTCTGTGAGTTCGAAGCCAGTCTAGTCTACAAAGTGAAGCTATCACACAGAGAAACCCTGTCTCTGAAACTGAAAAAAAGCAGAGTGTGTTATCACACATTTATAATACCAGAATTTAGGAGGTGAAGGTAGGAGGGGGGGAGAGAAACAGACAGACAGGGAGAGGGAGAGAGAGAGAGAGAATATGGCCTAAAGAGAAATCAGTCTTTTGTTTTGTTTTGTTTTGTTGTTTTGGTTTTTCGAGACAGGGTTTTTCTGTGTAGCCTTGGCTGTCCTGGACTCGCTTTGTAGACCTAGCTGGCCTCGAACTCACAGCGATCTACCTGCCTCCGCCTCCCGAGTGCTGGGATTAAAGGCGCGATCACCACGCCCGGCTGAGGAATCATAGTCATATGTCTTCTGGTAACAAGTTGAGCTCCCTCTTTTTCCTGTTTATATAGTTCTTTCCATTGTTGTCATGGCAACTGCCCACTATCAGTGCTAGGAGGGTTCCTTATTTGCATGCAGATAGCGACATCAAGAGGTCAGAGGGTCTTTAGCAGTCAATCTGGGAGGCATTTTAGATCCAACCATTTTCTGCTACCCACCTAAAAAGAAACTACTGGCCTACAAAACACCCTATACTCACAGGTGAAAATTTGAACCAGGTCAAGGCAGTACACAAACTGGCTTTGTAGACCACTAAGAATATGACCCAGTAATAGAGCAGGCGCTTAACACAGGGAGAGGTTTCACACACACACACACACACACACACACACACACACACACGCACACACACACTCATGCACACACAGACAGGCATGCACACACAACTTTCTATATAAGGTAATATGCTGCTGGGGTGTAGAATGGCCCTTTAAGTGTTGCAACTCTGAAGGGGAAGATTTTCCCTACCGAAGTTCTGCTCCAGCTGCTGGGAAAGTTTTCCCAAAACAATTGTAGCTGCTCTACGAAGGCAGGGAAAGTTGCCCCAGGGGAAGTGTTACAGCTCTGCTCTGAAGGTATCCTAGAAATCAGGAGCCTAACACAACCTCACGCAAGAGATTTTTTTTGGGCCAGGTGTGGTGGCGCATGCTTTTAATCCCAACACATGGGAGGCAGAGGCAGATGGATCCCTGGGAGTTCGAGGCCAGCCTGGTCTACAAAGTGAGTTCCAGGACAGCCAGGGCTACATGGAGAAACCTTGTCTTGGAAAGAGAGAGAGAGAGAGAGAGAGAGAGAGAGAGAGAGAGAGAGAGAGAGAAAGAAAGAGAGAGAGAGAGAGAAGAGAAAACACACCCAGGAGGGTGGCTGTCTCTGCTCAGGTGAGAAGCAGCAGAGAACTGAGCAGAACACAGCCTTCATAAAGGGTTTTTTGGGGGTGAGGGGGACATGGGGAGAACTTTCCAGGGTGGCCTGTCATTAGGGCAAGCTCAGAGATTGGTGGGAATTTTCTTTTCCTTGTACATCAGGGCCTGGCCACTCTCCTTCCTCAGTGCTGAGAATGGCCATTACAGCCATTAGAACACAACCTTTAGGGCTAGAGAGATGGCTCAGTGGTTAAGACCACTGGCTTCTTTTCCAGAGGTCCTGAGTTCAATTCCCAGCAACCACATGGTGGCTCACAACCATCAATAATATGATCTGATGCCCTCGTCTGGCCTGCAGGTGTATAAGCAGGCAGAGCACTGTATACATAATAATACATAAATAAATCTTTAAAAAGAAAACAATTTTTAAGCCAAGCAAGCGTGGTGGCACATGCCTTTAATCCCAGCGCTTGTGAGGCAGAGACAGGTGGATTGCTATGAGTTTGAGGCCAGCCTGGACTACAGAGTCTAGGACAGCCAAAGCTACAGAAAAATTGTCTTAAAAAAAAAAAAAAGAAAGAAAGAAAGAAAAAGAAAACTTTTAGGGCCATTAGGGAAATCTGGGGGGTGGGGCCTGGCCACTTTCCCACCTTGAGGGGCTAGAACAGCAATTACTGCTGTTTTAGCCTTTCTGGCCTTTGGGGGACGTCTGGGGGTGGTGGTGGGGGACAGGCCACAGCTAGCTGCTGGATCTTCTCAAGCAGGGGACCTGGCCACTTGCGGATCTTAAGAGTTTAGTTTATAAAGTATACAAAGTCATCAGGGACTGGCACTATTTAAAAAGGATTAAGTGTGGCCTTGCTGGAGCAAGTATGTCACTGAGGGTGAGTTCCAAGGGTTCAAAAGCCCACACCAGGCCCAGAATTTCTCTGCCTATGGATCAGAAGTCAGCTCCAGCTTCTGTCTGCCTGCATGCTGCCATACTCCCCACCATGATGACAATGGACTAAGTCTCTGACTAAGTGTTGCTTTGGCCATGTGTCTGTTCACAGCAACAGAACAGTGACTAAGATAGACATGAAACTCACACCTGTGACCTCAGCACTTGGAAGGCTAATGCAGGTTTACAGGGAGCTTGAGGCCAACCGGGGCCAAATTGGTAAGCTTTAGGTTCAATGAGAGAGGTAGAAAGCTATTGAGGAAAACACCTAACAGTGATCTCTGGTCTTCACATTCACTCACGAATACATGCATGGGCACACCCACATGAACATATACCTTATTACAGGATTTCATTGTGTGGCGATTGGAATAGGTATGGCCCCCAGAGACTCGTGTGTTTGAATGCTTGGCCCATAGCGAGTGGCACTATTAGGAGGCCTTGGAGTAGATGTGGCCTTGTTAGAGGAACTGTGTCACTGTGGGGGTGGGCTTTGAGAGCTCTTAGGCTCAGGCTACACCCTGTGCAGTGCCCTTGCTGCCTTCAGATCAAGATGTAGAACTCTCAGCTCCGTCTTCAGCACCATGTCTGGCTGCACACTGCCATGCTTCTCGCCATGATGATAATGGACTAAACCTCTGAAACTGTAAGCCAGCCCCAATTAAATGTTTTCCTTTATAAGAATTGCCGTGGTCATGGTTTCTCTCCATAGCAACGGAAACCCTAATAAACCTTAACTGGCTTCTGTTGTCCAGCAAATGAATTCAGAAGACACAACATAAAAAACAGCTGTGTTTATTACAATCTCATGGGTAGGTACAGTGATCAAAAGGACCACTGAGGAGGAAAACATTCCTAGAACATTTTGCAAAACTTTCTTAGGCAGGCATTATTATTAGTTCCTAATTATTTTAGACATAGTCTCATGTAGCCTAGGCTGATCCTCTGGTGAATACATTTTCTTTGGGGGGGGGGGCAGGGGGTTGTTTTTGTTTTTTTTGAGACAAGGTTTCTCTGTGTAGCCTTGGCTGTCCTCAAACTCATAAGTGATCCATCTGCCTCTGCCTCCATAGTGCTGGGATTAAAGGCATGTGCCACCACACCGGGCTTGTGAATACATTTAGTTGGTTTTTTAAAACAGGGTTTCTCTATGTAGCCTTGGCTGTCCTGGAACTCTCTCAGTAGACCAGAATGGCCTCAAACTCACGACCTGCCTCTGCCTCCTGAGTGCTGGGAGTAAAGGTGTGCACCACTGCCTGCCTAGGCTGATCTCAAACTTGGTGCAGCTGGGAAAAAAAAAAAGATCTTCAATTCGTAATCTTTCTCCCTCCATGCGGAGATGGACCACAATTGCAGCTTTCGTAATGATAGTGGGGATTGAACCCAGGACCTTGAGCTTGTCTAGAAAGTGCTCTTCCAGTGGAGCTATATCCCCAGTGCCATTACAGAGACATCCTGTCTGATAGATAGGATGCAAAAAAAAAAAAAAAAAGATTGTAAAATTCTGTTGTTTTAATTGCGGCAGGTGACTATGATCTGCCTCATGTTCTGGCAGGAATGTGGATTTGATTGGAATTCTGGGAACTTTTCGAGGATATATAAATGCTAGAGCCCCATAGGTGGATGGCTGGTTGCTGTTGGTTTCAGATTGTCAAGCAGTCGTGTGCAAAGAAAGAGAGAAATCAGATAGCCTGAAGGTAAAGATCAAACTTGTCCCCAAGGAATTAGACACCCCTAATTGGCAGAAGTGATTAACTATAAAGATGCATCCCTTATCCCTCAGTCTTTCCCTTTCTCCTACCTAGTGTAGAGGACTGAAAGGGATGAAGGTGGATAAGCAGGGAGCCTGGGGGAAGGGAAGACAGAAACAGAGATGGGGGGAGGGCACTCAAGAGGACCAGGTTTAATTCCCATAATTTGGCTCACAACTATCTGTAACTCCGGTTTCAGAGGATCTGACACCCTCTTCTGTCTTTCAAGGGAACTGAACTCACAAGCAATACACATAGACATATACAAATCTCTTGGACTCACTTTGTAGACCAGGCTGGCCTCGAACTCACAGTGATCCGCCTGCCTCTGCCTCCCGAGTGCTGGGATTAGAGGCGTGCGCCACCACGCCCAGCTCATACCTGATTTTTTAAAATTCTTTTCTCCCTTTTCTTTCTCCGCATCACTCTCCTGGAACTCCCTCTGTAGACCAGGCTAGCCTAGAATTCAAGAGATCTGCCTGCCTCAGCCTGCCAAGTACTGGGATTAAAAGCATGGGCCACCACCCTCTGGCTTGATACCGTTTTCACAGCCAGTGCCAGAGAAGGGGTAATAAATACAATGGAAAAGCTTAATAATTTAAAGAGCTTTTATAAAATCACTATTGGCTAGACTTATGGCAACTTGACACAAGCTATAACCAAATTAACTCCCAATGTTCCTCTGAGATAAAAGACTTCCCCTCCAGATCCATCCTCCTCCCAACCTGCCCAAGGACCTACATTCCTGTGACCCCAACCCCTAATGGGTTTTTCCTTATAAACCCTTGAAGCTCCAGTATCATTCTCCCACCCTGCTCCATCAGGAAGGATTGTGATCCAAAGCTCTGAGACCATAATACAGTACCCTGTGTACGTTGCATTGATATCCAGTCCTGGTGGTCTTTTTTTTGGGGGGGTCCTCATGATCTGGGTAATCTCAGCATAACACCTCCATAAGATCTGTTGGTGCACTCAGGAGGCAGAGGCAGAGGCAGGTGGATCTCTGAGTTTGAGGGCAGCCTGGTCTACAAAGCTAGCCCAGGACAGCCAAGGCTACAGAGAAACAACCCTGACTCAAAAACAAAACAAAACAAAAACAAAAAAAAAAAAACACCTAAGACCTGGTTGGCCATGGACCAGCCTTTAGAGCATTTTCTTAATTAGTGATTGACTGGGGAGGGCCCAGCTTTTTGTGGGTGGTGCCGCCCCTGTGCTGGTGGTCCTGGAATATACATGTGTATATATATATTTTTGTTAATTTTTTTGGTTTTTTCAAACAGGGCTTTTCTTGTAGTCCTGGACTCACTTTATAGATCAGGCTGGCCTCGAACTCACAGCGATCTCCCTGCCTGTCTCTGGAGTGCTGGGATAAAAGGCATGTGCCACCATGCCCAGCATTGTAAAATGAAAGCAGACACAGCATTTCTAAAGCATGTAGAGAGCTGAACTCCAGGCTTAACTGACTCAGACTCGTCAAAAGTGCCTGAGGGAACCGTTTGTCTCAAGGAGTGAAGGGGCAGTGAACCAACCTATCCCACCCCACCCAGCTGAAACATACTTGAGTCGTTTTTTTTTTGTTGTTGTTGTTGTTGTTTGAGACAGGGTTTCTCTGTGTAGCCTTGGCTATCCTGAACTCACTTTGTAGACCAGGCTGGCCTCGAACTCACAGCAATCCTCCTGCCTCTGCCTCCCAAATGCTGGGATTAAAGGCGTGCGCCACCACCGCCCGGCTTGAGTCTTATCTTTACTGAACTGCTTCAATATTTTTCTTTTATTGTCCATCTGGATTTTACTTCCTCTGGAAAACACTACTGATGGGAGACCCTTAAGTGACTGCTTATATTTCCAAGAGCTGAAAGGGGCCCAGATGAAAGACAGCCATGACCACTAGGCCTGTCTGTGGAAGGACTGCAGGCTTTGTCCCAGGTAAAAGCAGTCTTGGTGGGCTTTGCCCCTTGGAAACACCACGGATACCCAACTGAGATTGGCATTGTGATAGACTAAGTGGAGCCATCCCGGGTCCGGAATTCAGGAAAAGGCCTAGGGACTCTAGCCAGGCTATTGTGTTTCTAATCGAACGTCGATGGGAGGAGGAATTGGGAGGAGGGATCTGGAGGCGAGGCCGGCCATCCTGCCCTAGAGAGAGACGCTGGTGGAGAGGAAAGAAGGCTGTAGGTTTGGACCACGAGGGTGCGGATTGGATGGGGAGAGGCTCAGTGTGCAGGCCAGGAGACACCAAGAGTTCCATCCAGTGGTGCTGATACGCGGAAGGTTTATTCTCGTTTCCCTTGAATCTTTTACCCCTCCTGCATAGGAGAGCTGGGTTGTATAATAAGGTCTAATTGTTAAGAAATAAAGCCAACACCTGTCTTGTTAACTCCTGCTGTCTCAAACGTTAAAGTAGTTGAAGTGATTGAAATTGCCCCTCAGAAGCTATTCATTGTGTCTGCCGGGCAGGGGAGGGGGGTGGACAGGTGCTCTCTTCCTGCCACTTCTTCCCAGCACAGCAGCACTGTCACCCTAGAGGCAGGTGGCCACAGAACCAGGTTCTAATGTCCAGCAGCTTCACCACAGTCCCCAGGGGGCCAGGCAGGAGTTGCTGGGAAACCAAACCTTCAGGTATTTCCCTGTTTGTACAAAGCAGCCCAGAGTCCTTTAAAGATCTCATCCTCTTCCACCACCACCCCCCAAACAAAAAAGCAGTTTGACAAACCAAGTTTTTATTTCCAGCAACATCTGTCTATAATATAAACACACAGAAACAGCCTTGACAAAGGGCTAGGAAGCCCTTCCATATAACAACAAATTATACAATTAATCTCAGTCTCAATCTCTCTCTCTCTCTCTCTCTCTCTCTCTCTCTCTCTCTCTCTCTCTCTCTCTCTCTCTCTCACACACACACACTCACACACACACACACACACACACACACACACACACACACACACAGCCCAGCCCAAAGAGCCAAGACTATAATGCATACATATGTGCAGTAGTTCCAGCCAAATGAAGGGTGACTGACGGCTACCAGTTCCAGCCTTTAGATCAGGTTAAAATATTTCTTACTCCAAGTCTTCTTGGGAGTTAACTGAGCTTCCCCCACCTTGTCCGGACACGGTGTCAGTTTACGTTTATCGAGGAGAATCCCAGTGGCACATTTTGTGGAGATATTAGAGCAGGCTCCAGAGACTAAAGACCTGACGTTACCACCCATGTCACCACCAAGGTCAGCCTCTCCTTTCTCCAGTCTCCACTCTAGACCAGGGTAGGAGCGAGCTGGGGGAGTGAGGCTTGAAGTCCTTACTCAAAGGCCATTACCGCCAGGTACAGGTTTTGGGTTCCTGTCGTCCCCGCCATTTTTTGCTTTCTAGTCTAGGACTCTTGTCTATTCCCACATAGGAGGGGGAGGTGGCGGTGGAAACTTTAATTAGTTTCAGGCCACCCAATGGTGGTAGGAAAGGGAGGAGGGGCAGGAGACAGGAGGGAGAAGTGGCTGGCGGTATTAAAATCATATCCTAGCTAAAATATAAAGTGAGGGGTCCAGTGGGACCTCAAAGACAAGGAAGGCATCCTGTGCAGCTACAGCCAGCAGGGGCTGGAAACTGTAGCACCTGAGTAAGGCAAGTGGAAAACAGTCACCACAGCAGGTCACACCAGGAACGAAGAGGTCTGTTTGAATTCTCCCTAGGAAAACAAAACTTCCAGTCAACTCTACAGTCCATTTTGTTCATCATAAATGCACAAACAGGCTAGAAACATCCACTTGATGGGGATGGTCTTCCCCGCCCCTGCCTTCCCGACAGCAGGCACACTCACCTCACTCCGAGCACTCGGCTGGCTATAAATCACCTTCTTACCCGGTGCAGTCCTGTGAGCAAACCAGAAACGGGAGATGCTCAGGCCCTAGCAATTAATGTTATCCTCACCACTACCTGTGGCCAGAATGGAGAACTTTGCAGGAAAACCGAGTGTTTAGAAGGAAGGTGCTGGCAGGCGACAAAGACAGAAGTCCAGTTGTCATTCCTTCCAAAACAACTACTTCCACCTCACTCCCCACCCCAACCCACTACCCAACCAGAGGCTCAGCTTAGCTCCAAACCACACGTGTATCCATGTTCTTAAGGAGAACCCTGGGAAACCATCACGCTCACCCTTTCTTTGTTCCTGAAAAAGGAAAAAAAAAAAAAAAAGAAAAGAAAAAAAGAAAAAGATCATATGTAGCTATAATTCTGGAATTTTGGTTTCTTTTAAAAAACACAGAAATATAAGAATATGTTTTCATTTTAATCCCAGGTGTGGGGATATGAGGTTGCTTTGGACTTGGGACAGCAGCTGACTATGATTTGCCTAGTGCTCCAGCAGCGGCGTGGTTTTGCTTAGTGCAGATAGTGTCTACGATTGGGTGACGTTTAGAATTCTGGGAACTTTTCAGAGGATATATAAATGTTAGGCCCCCAGAGGTGGGATGGGTAGTTGTTGGTCATTCAGTGGGGGGTTGGCTGTGGTTTCTTGGCAGTCATGGTCAAAAAAGAAAATTAGATTCAGAAATTTTCCTAATTCCTCTCTCTCCTGTATTAGGAGGTGAAACTGGGGGTGGGGTGGAGGTAAAAAAGAACCCACAATATAGCAATATAGCAAAGACCAGCTACAGCCACGGCTGCTATCAGAATAGAACACAGCCCAGCATGGGAATTAGGAGGCAGTGGTATCAAGTCTCCACGTTCCCTTGGACGATGGTGCTAGCACATGGAACATGGTAGCAAGGTCCACACTCAGACAGCACCCACAACATGCAGGGATGAAGGAAAGTCCAGCTGGGCACAGTAGCATATGCCTCTAACCCCAGCACTTGGGAAGGCTGAGGCAGGAGGATCACTGTTGAGTTGGAGGGTATGGCTTCAGGCCAGCCAGTGCAATCACAAGCAAGCAAGCTTCCAAAGGAGGAAACGTTTAACACTTACTTTCAAAGTATCCTCGGCTATAGGCGAACCAGATGCCAAAAACCAAGACTCCAAGGAGAATCAGTGTTACCAGGACAGCTGCCACGATGCCCCCCACATTCAGCTCCACTGTGAGACCGAGAGGAGGAGAGGTCAGTGGCCTTGATTTGCAACTCTGGTGCTGACACCGCTGTCAACAGCCACATGGAAACCAGCTTATGATCACATACCAGCTCTCATGAGGCCACAGCCAGCTCTTACTCACCAGCTTCCATGCGTATGGCCTCTGACTTCATGGGCGTCCCAAACCCATTCTGGGCCTGGCAGTAGTATTCACCACTATCAAAGGCTGTCACAGGATCAAAGATCTAGAGGGCAGAGAGCAAGCTGGCTTCTGGCTCGAATAAAGCAGGCACCTGTCCTGCTAGTTCTGCCTCCAGCCTGAAGTTGGCCCCAACACTGCTGCTTCCTTCCCACCCTCAGGGCTTCTATGACTGCTCCCTCTGCCCGCCCCCCTCCGCCCCGCCCGTCGTTCACCTCTCTCCCCGTCTCCTACCAGATTCCCTGACTTTGGATCAACGGTGTATGAGGAATTGAGGAAGGCACGGGTTTTCTTGGCATCTGCAGCCATGAATATCCCATCCTTGAACCAGGAATACTCAGACGGCGGGGAGCCATCCTTTTCCGAGCAGGTCAGCACTGCCCTGTTCCCAATGGTGACAGAGGAGGGGATGTTGACGGTCGGCTTGGATGGAGGCACTTGGGAAGGAAAAGGAAAAAAAAAGGTGCTGAATACACAGGCAAGAGGGTTACAGGGGTGCAGGGAACTAACTAGGGTGACACTCTCAACCAATCAGTTATAGTGACTACCCGTACGCCCTTAGTTCCTATCAAACCAGGGGCTCACCCCCTCTATACTCACGCCACCCACAAGGCCTAAAGCTTAGCAGTCTGCTATCAGGTTCAGGGAAGCAACTGGCTTTAATTAAGCCCACGTGAGATTACACGGCACATACCAAGCACAGTGAGGTGGATGCTGACCTCCCCATAATTCTGGCCACCGTCCTCCGAGACCATACACGTATAATCCCCGTTGTCTTTCCGGGTCACAGAGCTGAATTCGATGCCACTGGATGAGAAGGTAACTCGGTCTGCATAGGGAGCTACCCAGGAGACGGAAGCAGAGGCAGAAGAGACAAAGTCAGCTGGAAGGCTAAAGGAAGATGAATGTGGCACCCAAGACACATTTTTTTTTTTTAAGATTTATTTATTATTTATACAGTTTTCTGCCCGCATGTGCACCTTCCCACCACAAGAAGGCACTGGCTTTCATTACAGATGGTTGTGAACCACCATGTGGTTGCTGGGAATTGAACTCGGGACCTCTGGAAGAGCAGACAGTGCTCTTAACCTCTGAGCCATCTCTCCAGCCCAACCAAGACACATTCTTTATCCTCCACTATGGGAAAGGGATGAGCCTTGAGCCCCAGGATGTAGTCCCACCTCTGGAAATCCAGGCTGGCCACTCTTGATGATTACTCTGCCATCTTAGCAACTGGGGCAATTTACCTGTGATCTGATTGTTGTAGCAAACGAGTGCGGTAGTGCTGCCTTGAACGAACTTCCATTCCACTCGGGGAGAGGAGAAACCAGAGTAGGTACAGGACAACTTGATGGCTGCAGACAGGGTCAAAATGAGAGGAAGACGTCTCCCCTCCAAAGCACAAGCTAGGATGTGTGCCTTCCTGACCCCGCCCCCACCCTGACCCTCCACAGCTCTGGCCACTCACGTTCATTCTCGGGAACCTCGACACCATTAGCTTGAGAAGTGTACACTGCACCCTTGCCTTGTACCGAAGAGCCTGAGAGGGCGGAAAGAGGGACCTCGTCAGCAGGAAACCGAGGTGCCATGGGGCAGGAGACGAAGGGCAAATCAAGCTGGCTGGTATCCTGATTTTTTGGGTTTTTTTTTTTTTGGTTTTTTTTCCAAGATAGGGTCTCTCTGTGTAGCCTTGGCTGTCCTGGACTCCCTTTGTTGACCAGGCTAGCCTCGAACTCACAGCAATCCACTTGCCTCTACCTCCCAAGTGCTGGGATTAAAGGCGGCACCCCGCTGCCGCCTGGCTCCCCTAAACACTTTTAATGTATTGTATTCCGGTCTACCAGTACTACTCCTATCGGTGGAAATAAGACATTTCTTTCAAATACAACTTTAATTTTTAATGGCTTCCTCTATGGCTCCCAGTACACTAATTAAATCTCCACTCATCCTAAGGGAGCCTCCAGAATGACATTTCATGGCTCAGAAAAAGCTCCACAAAACACTGCGGCCACTTTGTGAAAACAATTCTGGAAGGAAGCCAGAAGGCAAGTCAGGCTGGGGAAGGAAGAGAAGGGAGGAAGGACAAAATGGCTCCTTGGTGTCTGTAGGACACTAGCTGCTTTTAAAAGTGTTTTCAGGGATGTTACATTGTTTGATCCCTGAAACAAGCACGACATTTCAGCATGACCAGAATTATTACTCTAGTTTTGCAGGAGGAACTCAAGACTACTAGTAAAGACAGGTGCGCAGCATCGCACTGCTGGCCAGGAGACCGGGCAAGGACAAGAGGTGATCTCAGATCCCCTCGTGAGAGCTGTATACTTGCTAAATGGAGAAAGAAAAGAAAAGAAAAGAAAAGGTTCTATGGGTTGAGGGTAGAGGTATGAGGAGCCAGGAGGCTAAGTAAATAACATGGAAGCGGGAAAAATCTGTCCACAGGACAGTCCCCGTAGTATTAATGACAGGGGACCCTGTGGGGATGGATACACAAGTACATGTGTGCACACCTTCATTTGTTTTCGAAGTCCAAATTCATGAAGATTTTGTTTTGTTTTGAGACAGGGTCTCTCTGTGTTAGCCTTGGCTGTCCTGGACTCGCTTTGTAGACCAGGCTAGCCTTGAACTCACAGTGATCCGCCTGCCTCTGCCTCCTGAGTGCTGGGATTAAAGGCGTGCGCCATCAAGCCTGTCCATGAAGAATGTTTTTATAAGTCAGAGTCTTTAGATAAATGCAGAAGCCAAGTACAGCGCATTCAAGTATGCTCTCCTTCCCCAAAGCACCCACAGAACCAAGTACACTCTCCTGGCCTCTGAGGTTCCCATTATATGAAATGTAAGGGCTGGAACCAGATGGTCTCTGGCGTCCTCTTTTCCTCCACGCTCTCCAAGATGGCTGTCAAGGAGTGCTTTCTTTGTTTCTGCAGGGCTGGGGATCAAAGATAGGGCCGTGCGCAGTGCCGGCATGACTTTCCTACTGAGCTACACCACTCAGCCAGGCATACAGGCTATCTTTTTTTTTTTTTTTAAAGATTTATTATTATGTACACAGTGCTCTGCTTGCATGTACTCCTGCAAGCCAGAAGAGGGCGCCATATCACATTACAGATGGTTATGAGCCACCATGTGGTTGCTAGGAATTGAACTCAGGACCTTTGGAAGAGCAGGCGGCACTCTTAACCACTGAGCCATCTCTCCAGCCCCCATACAGGCTATCTTTATATGCATTTATCCCAGTCAGACACTGTAGGGGAAGGGCTATATGGCCAATGTTCAGCCATCTTGTCAGAGCCTAGGTTCCTATTTCTCCAGCAGTCTGCCATTTACCAGAAACCAGCTGACCCTGTCATGGTTCGGCAGTTAGACTAAAGATAAGATTTAGACAGAGCCACCCTGCTGTATTTTAGATTAAATAAAGATAGCAAAAGATTCGGTGTGGCAGAACATTGTGGCCCGTGTGGAATTCCTCTCGTCTTGAGATAGCCTACAGCTGGGTTGCCATAGCAATATGCTTCCCTGCCCCCTGCCTTATAAAAACTCTGGTGAAATTTTTCAATAAGCGGGTTTGATCAGAATCCAGACTTGCCCCCTTCTCCATGTCTTGTGTTCTGTTCCCTATACAGGAAACTTCTCCTCCTGAGCGTTAGTCGAACCTTGGCAGGCCGGGACAAGACACAAGACAGAGAGTTAGTCCAGTTACTCTCTTCTTGTTGGGTTTCCGCTTTGCTTTGTTGGAGAGAGGACTGCCGTGTAGGCCACACCGGCCTCGGACTTCCTGGTCCTCCTGATTTGAATCTCCCTGCACAGTAGGCAACTCTCTCCCTTTGCCAGGCCTTGTACCCTTCTCCATCTGACAAGTATGGATCCCAAGAACACTCCCTAACGGAGTGTCTAGCATGACGAGTGCCATCCCAGATGTAGGAGCCTTTTGTCTGCATGTATGGACGTGTACTGTGTCAGAGGAGCTCAGAAGAAGGCATCCACTCTCCTGGAACTAAGCTACAGGTGGTCGTGAGCTGCCAAATAGGAGCTGGGAACTGACCCTAGATCCTCTGCAAGACCAGCGCTCGTAACCTCTGAGCCATCTCTCCCAGCCCCTCAGCTGTCATTCTTTTCTGTATAGCCCTGGTTGCCCTGGAAGCTGCTCTGTAGGGGTTGGCCTTGGTAGATCTCTTATCTACCTGCCTCTGCCTCAAGTGCTCAGAATAAAAGCCAAAACCGCCCGGCTCAGATGTTACTCTTAAAAAGTCAAGACTCAGTCTGGAGAGCTGGCTCAGAGGTTAAGAGCTCTGTCTGTTCTTCCAAAGGTCCTGAGTTCAACTCCCAGCAACCACATGGTGGCTCACAGCCATCAACAATGAAAACTGGCATGCAAGCACACACACATATGGGCAGAATACTGTATAAATAATAAATAACTCTTAAAAAAAAGTCAAGACTCATGGATCTGTAAGTTATTTCTTTTCTTTTCTTTTTCTTTTTTTTTTGGTTTTTCGAGACAGGGTTTCTCTGTGTAGCCTTGGCTGTCCTGGACTCACTTTGTAAACCAGGCTGGCCTCGAACTCACAGCGATCCGCATGCCTCTGCCTCCCGAGTGCTGGGATTAAAGGCATGCGCCACCACGCCCGGCTCTGTAAGTTATTTCTAATACTGTCACTTTGCATATTTTCATCATAATTTTAATGTTGAACTCACACAAGTATAACAACAGATCTGGAAATTAAATCAAATAATCATCATGAAATTGGTAAGTCTTCCTAGGGGATACGATTAAAAGCTCAGTGGTTAAAGGCAACTCCCCCTTGATGATGGCCGTATAATCACCAAAGTTTGGTCCTCAAGGAGAAAGGAGAGAATCAACTCCACAAAATTGTCCT
Source organism: Acomys russatus (assembly GCF_903995435.1). Classification (NCBI taxonomy): domain Eukaryota; kingdom Metazoa; phylum Chordata; class Mammalia; order Rodentia; family Muridae; genus Acomys; species Acomys russatus. The sequence goes on along the minus strand of NC_067142.1, from coordinate 67,184,250 downwards.
TTGACATTCACACACAAATAATAAACCTAATTTTTTTTTAAAAAAAAAAATGTAATCTGTAATCCCAGCTGTTGGAAGGCAAAATGCAAGAAAGCTGATGCAAGTTCAAGGCCAGGGTCCTGTGGATCATAAGTCATCCTTGCCCGGATCTTGATAATCTCGTTCTACAAGCTCTCTGGCGTTTTGCCATTTGCCTTCTGTGGTGCACACACTGTGATGCGTGAGCCAGCTATCTCATGAGGAATGAAAGACTTACTGCGCCAGCTGCTGGGAGAGCTGCCTGCCCTCCAGGATCCTGGCTGCGGTACAATGACGACGACGACACGAGGCGAGTGGTGTAAAGCCCCTACTTCATTCCCCAACTCCCCGACGAAGTTCCCCCCCCCCCCCCCCGAGGAGTAGGCAGCAGTGTCAGTGTACCTCAGTCCCTCCTGTGCCCAGTCTTGTTCCCTTCCTCTCCTTTTCACAGGTGTGAATCCCTAAGAAAGTGTCTTCCGACTCCCTAAGAAAGTGTCTTTATATCTAGAGTCAGCTTCCCAAGAACCTGACCCACGAAACCACCCAAATGACGAGCAAACATCTAATGAAACTGAAAAGCGGCCTGAAATTCACATGCACACACATGAATCACAATGTGTGAGCGTTATTCCTCACTCAGTTTCCATGTTGAGTAAAGTGTGTAATAATCACCTAGTTAATTAGTTAGAAGTGTGTGTATGCACATGCCGGGGTAAAAACATACAGATCAATAGACAACTTCTGGTAATCTTTTCTCTCCTTTTGCCTTGTCAACAGTGTCTCTTTGTTTCTGCCACTGTGCTATGTACTCCAGGCTGGCTGGCCCACAAACTTCCCTAATCTGGTTTTTTTGTTTTGTTTTTCAAGACAGGGTTTCTTTGTGTAGTCTTGGCTATCCTGGACTCTCTTTGTAGACCAGGCTGGCCTCAAAGCCTGCCTCTACCTCCTGGGTGCTGGAGGCACCACCCCCACTCCTTATCTGGCTTTTTACATGGGTTCCAGCGATTTAAAACTCAGGTCAGGCTTACCAAGCAAGTACTCATTACCTGCTGGGCCATCTCCTGAGGCCCTAAAATTGTCCTTTGAAACTATGAAATCAAAAAGACCTCCAGGATGCCGGGTGGTGGTGGCACATACGCCTTTGATCCCAGCACTTGGAAGGCAGAGGCAGATGGATCACTGTGAGTTGGAGTCTACAGCCTAGTCTACAAAGCAAGTCCAGGACAAACCAAGGCTACACAGAGAAACCTTATTTCAAAAAAACAAAACAAAACCCAAGATTAATTAACTTAAAAAATAAAACTAATTAATTCATGTCAACTGTGCCTGCCGATGTCCTGCATGACTCAAATCCAGCCCCAGCACCACCTTCTTCCTATTTTTCCACCATAGGCCTCAGCCAATGGGGCCCACGTTCCCCTTCGCCACCCTTGACACATCTTCGGAACCAGATGACCAATGTGCAAACGGCAGCTCTGTTTCCTACTTGACTATGTGACCTGGGAAGGCCACTTTAGCCATTTTAAACATTTTGACAGTCTGTAAAATTAAGATGACAACCATTTCCACGTCAAAGTGAGGGCCAAACAAATGAAGTGCTTAGCCTGGCACGGGGCGCACACCTTTAATCCCAGCCCTCGGGAGGCAGAGGCAAGTGGGTCTTCTTTAGTTCCAAGCCAGTCAGAGCTATACGGCAAGACCCCACCTCGAAACAGACTCCAAAGTACTTAGAACAGCGTCTGACCAAGAAGAGGCACCAAATAAGCACTGTACCCACCCATCTCCCCACAGGCTGCCCTAACATCAATGTTTCCTTCAACAAGAAATTTAAATAAGCAGTAAGTACTGCATGAGGGAGGCCTAAGCAAACCCCAGGCCACGGAATTGTCTCCTCTGTCACTGTAACTGCCTTGGGAAGGCCTGCCCTTCTCTAGAACTTTCCTGGATCCCTCCTGGACACCCAACTACATCAGGATGGAGGATTTTCCTGCTCTATTTTCACCCTGGCCTCACCACAGCAGCGACGCCCCCCCCTCCCATTTAAACGTAACTTTTTACCCTTTTACAATACTCTTACCAATGTACACGGTAAATCAAAACAAGGGAATCTTACCCTTTCCATTATAAAGTTGAATTTACTTTTTTAAAAACTACTTTTTTCCTTGTTGTTATTTAAGTTTTTTTGTTGTTATTGTTGTTTTTTTGTTTTTGTTTTTAATGTATATGAGTATTGTTTTCATGCACAACAGAAGAGGAAATCAGACTCTATCACAGACGGTTGTGAGCCACCATATGGTTGCTGGGAATTGAACTCGGGACCTCTGGAAGCGCAGCCAGTGCTCTCCAGCCCCCAAAATAATCTTCTTCTTCTTCTTTTTTTTTTTTTTAAAGGTGTGGCAATACGTGAGTTCAAAGGCAGCCTGGTCTACAGAGCAAGGTCCAGGACAGCCAGGGCTACATTGAAAAACCCTGACTAGAAGAAAAAAAAAAAAAAAAAAAATCTCTTTGTTGGTATTTTTGTTTATTATTCTTTTATGTGGATAGGTGTTTTGCCTGCAGGATGTCTCTGCTCCACCATGCCCATAGAAGCCAAAAAGGAGTCAAATTCTCTAGAACTTGCATTGGAGATAATTATAAGCTGCCCTGTGGATGTCAGGAGTGTGGTGTGGACGCTGGGTACTGAGCCTGAATCCTCTGAAAGAGCAGCTAGTGCTCTTAACCACTGAGCCACATCTCCAGCTCATTTCTTACATTTTGTTTTGGTTGTTGGTTGTGTGAGAGAAACATGGTCTCACCATGTAGCCCAGGCTGTCCTTGAACTCAACACCTTCCTCCCTCGGCTTCCCCAGTACTGGGATTACAGGTGTGCACTACCAAATGCACACAAATTCAGTCACTGATGCAACAGTCCTTAGGAATGGTGACGGCATTAGGACCACCATGTTCAACTTGGAGAACGTGAGACCTGAAGCCAGGTATACACCTGTAATCCGAGCACTTGGCAGGCAGAGGCAGGCAGATCTCTGTTGAGTTCAAGGCCAGCCTGGTCTACAAAGCCCAGAACAGACAAGCGAAACCCTGTCTAGAAAAAGTGAAAAAGAAAAAGAGTTGCAAGGTGGTGCTCTCAACCTCAACTCTCCACAGCCATTCCCCAAAGGCAGATCCAATCTGTGTCTGGTTTTTGGCAATTCCATGCTGACTAGGTGACAAAAGGAAAATATTCAGCAAATCAGAAAATTCCAGCACTACCTGGGCCGTGATAGATAAACTACCCATTTCCGCCTCTCTGGTTGCAGCTGACCATCCCGCAGCACAAAACCACTTCCCAGCTGTTTCCCAATGCCTGGCTCTGCTCAAGCTGAGCTGCTATGTAAAATGCACTTTCCCCTCATTATCTGGTTGGCACCTATCCCTTCTCTGTCTCTCTCTCTCTCTCTTTTTTTTTTTTTCCAGGAAATGACCAGCCACACCCTAGTCCTCTTAGAGCCTCTTTCCTGGATTTTCATTATCCCCTGCAAAAACACCACTGAAATATTTCCCGAGCTGAATGGCGGCGGCGGCGCACACCTTTAGTCCTAATACTTGGGAGGTAGAGGCAGGTGGATTTCTGAATTTTAGGCCAGCCTGGTTTACAGAGTGAGTTCCAGGACAGCCATGGCTACACAGAGAAACCCTGTCTCAAAAGAGTAAAAGAGCCGGGCGTGGTGGCGCACACCTTTAATCCCAGCCCTCGGGAGGCAGAGGCAGGTGGATGGATCTCTGTGAGTTTGAGGCCAGCCTAGTCTATAAAGCAACTCCAGGACAGCCAAGGCTAACACAGAGAAACCCTGTCTCGAAAACAAACAAACAAACAAAACAAAGGAAGAAAGAAAGGGAAATATAGTGGCTGGAGAGATGACGGCTCAGTGGTTAAGAGCACTGGCTGCTCTTCTAGAGGTCTTGAGTTCAATTTTCAGCAGCCACATGGTGGCTCACAACCATCTATACGGGGATCTGATGCCCTCTCCTGGCCTGCAGATAGAGCACCTGTTCTTATGTGCTAGCAGGTATAAACACTCCCATATCTCTCCAGTAAGCGCCGACAGCAGACAGCATGTCTGGCATGTCACTCTAAATACCACTCAACCCCTAGTGCCTGATACTGTGTACCAGGTATTTGCTGAGTGGCATGGAACACAAACAAATTAGATCATAGTCAACCATTCACTTTAATACCTATTGTTGAGGCTTGTCTTCAAAGACAAGTCCAGTTTTTTTGTTGTTGTTTTTTGTTTTGTTTTGTTTTTTGAGACAGGGTTTCTGTGTATCCTTGGCTGTTGTGGAGTCACTTTGTAGACCAGGCTGGCCTCAAACTCACAGAGATCCATCCACCTGCCTCTGCCTCCCAAGTGCTGGGATTAAAGGCATGCGCTCAACAAGTCCAGTTTTTAAATGGGCATGACAAATGAAGAAAACACAAACTTGTTTCAAAATCCAATCCCTGTAATATTTTAATAACAATTTTTTTTCTAAAGTTCTAGCTTCAGGGAAAAGAAAGAAAAAAAAACTGAAATTGTTTATTTATTATTTTTTTGTTTGGTTTGGCATAGGGTCTCATGTAGCCCAGGCTAGCAGGCTAGCCTCCGATTTCTCTGCCTCTTGTCTTTACCCCCTGAATTCTGGGGTTTCAAGATTACTCCTTTAGGCCTGGTTTCCATACATCACTGGGGACTGAATCCATGCCTTCACACGTGTTAGGCAAACACAGAGAGCTACATTCCCAGATCTGGAGACCTAGCATGGGTTTTGGTTTTAGACTTTATTTTTCAGGGAGGCAGAGGTCGGTGGATCATTATGAGTGAGCTCTAGGCTAGCCTTGGTCTACAAAGCAAGTGCAGGACAGCCAAGGCTAGACAAAGAAACCTTGTCTCAAAAAAAAAAAAAAAAAAAAAAAAAAAAAAGACAAACAAAAATTATTTATTTGTATGTGTGTGGACACACACATGTGTGCAGATATCCACAGAGGCCAAAACAAGGCACCACACCCCCTGGAGCTGGAGGTACAGGTGGTTGTGAGCCTCCCAGTGCTGGTGCAAGAAATCAAATTCAGCTCTCAACTGCTGAACCGTCTCAAGTCTGAAAACCTAGACAGCTGTCAGAGAAGGGCACTGGATGTTATGGATGGAAATGAGCTATCATGAGGGCACTGGGACCTGAGCCCCAGTCCTCTATAAGAACAAGCGCCTTTAACCTCTCCAGTCACCCTAGCTGTGTATTTTAAAAACAAGGGGAGGTTTTGGGTTTTGTTTTGTTTTGTTTTGTTTTGTTTTGTTTTGTTTTGTTTGAGCTAGGATTTCAGTGTGTAGCCCAGACTGTTCTCGAAGTGGCTGTCTGAAAAAAAGGGCTGGCTTCAAACTAACACAAATCCTCTGGCCCCAACCTTTTGAGTGAGTGCTGGAACCATGAATGAATGCTTGAGACGATGGGCTTACCCCACCTCCCCAGACTACAAATTTGTTTTTGTTTTTCAAGACAAGGTCTCTCTGTGTTAGCCTTGGCTGTCCTGGACTCACTTTTATAGACCAGGCTGGCCTCAAACTCACAGCGATCCACCTGCCCTCTGTCTCCCGGCTCTACAAACTGATTTTAAATTTAACTGTCTTGAAGCAACATCTACGTTCTCTACCCATAATTCCCACTGTTTCATGTATGGAACCGATCTCTGCACCTGGTATGTGACAAGCCTGCAGGTTGCAAACACAGCGGCAGAGACTGGTTTCTGCACGTAGGTGTGTACACTGCCCAGTACCTGCCGACCTCCAGGGAAAGAACTCAAGAAGAACCAGGAGTAGAGCAAGAGCCAGAAAACCTTCTAGTGCAAGGTCTAAAATAAAATACAAAGTGGGAGAAACGCCTGTGACTGGCTGTCTCGAGTCAACGGAAACCGGAACGGGAAGAAGAAAGGTGAGAGTTACAAGAAGGCTGGAAAACTCACCAAATAGACCAAATAGACCTTGTCACTTGGTCATTCGCGTAAAGCCAGTACCCATAAAACTCGTTAGCACCCTCATTCATTTGTGGTCCTAAATCAAGTGAAAGCTAGCCATAGTGGGACACATCCCAGAACCTGGAATGTAGCAGTGAGGAGATAAGGAGTTCAAGGCCAGCCGTAGCTACTTGGTAGCTCTGAAGCCAGCCTGCACTTCATGGGGCTTAGTTTCAAAGACAACAAAACAACACAACAAGCCACAAATGAGAAGCTTTGCTTTCCTACTGGCAAAGCATGTGTCTTCACTACTTAGAAAAAAAAAAAAAAAGTAAGTTCTATTTGGGGAGAAAAATAGGGGAAAAAGATGAATCCAGTCCCAACGCCTTCATTGTTTTCATGACCATAAGAGGAACCAAAACACAAAAAACAAAACCAAAAAACCTTTATGTAGGGCTGGAGAGATGGCTCAGAGGTTAAGAGCCCTGACAGCTCTTCCAGAGGTCCTGAGTTCAAATCTCAGCAACAACATGGTGGCTCACAATCATCTATAATGTTATCTACTGCCCTCTTCCGGCCTGCAGGTGTACATGCAAACAGAGCACTGTATACACAATAAATAAATCCTTAAAATAAACAACAACAACAAAACCCCAAAACCTTTCGTGTAAAACTCAAGTCAGCAGAAAAGGAAACTATTGGCCGGTACATTGCTTTTGAGGTAAGCTCCAAAGATGCTATAGACTGCATTGCTTTCCTCAAATCCTTTTGTTTCCTTTCTTTTTTTTTTTTTTTTTTTTTTTTTTTTGCTAAACACCTGAGGCAGTTTATTGGCAGAGCTCCGGGTCAACACGTATCTCACGGAGGAGACAGAGGGGTCGACCCAGAAGCCCAGGAGCTTAGGGTTTTTATGGTCAAAGGTCAGAGGGAGCAGGAAGTTTTGGCGCGGCCACACACGATTGGTTGTTTCAAACATTTGAACATCAGCAAATTGCGTAGGCAGATCTGGGGTAAGGTCAGACTTAAATCACATGGGAACAGTCCTTGGTTCCTGTTTTTCTCGGAACCCAAGGGCAGATGTTTATCTGAGCTAAGGACACATCTGGTTAAACTCAAACCTGGAACGTTGTGTGCGGGCCTCAAGGGGGGATTAAGCAAACACCATAAAATCGGATGAGAGAAAAAAAAAAAAAAATCGGATGAGAGCCAGGCGTGGTGGGGCATGCCTTTAATCCCAGCACTCGGGAGGCAGAGGCAGATGGATCGCTGTGAGTTCAAGGCCAGCCTGGTCTACAAAGTGAGTCCAGGATGGCCAAGGCTACAGAGAAACCCAGTCTCAAAAAAAAAGATCGGATGAGGGGTCTTGGCTCATTACTCACCATGTCCAGTACCTGTTTCTCTCTATCTTTTACGGCCAGCCGGTCCCTGCAGCACTCCATAGGTTTTTGTCTCCTAGCACCGCATTCTTTGTGACTTATCATCTGGGACCTTGGGCTAGCATACCTGCCGACCTGCACTTATGAGTTAGACAGCTCTGCTGTTCTAGCTGCTTTAATGCTAATTAAAAATTCTCTTTCATTCCCCTCTTTTTCTACTGGATAATTCTAATCTTAGAATATTTGTTCTAAGGCCGGGCGTGGTGGTGCACGCCTTTAATCCAAGCACTCGGGAGGCAGAGGGCTGGCGGATCACTGTGAGTTCGAGGCCAGCCTGGTCTACAAAGTGAGTCCAGGATGGTCAAGGCTACACAGAGAAACCCTGTCTCGAAAAACCAAAAATAAAATAAAATAAAATAAAATAAAAGAATATCTGTTCTAATTTTTATGTATTATTTTATTCTAGACTAAAAGATTTATACTCTGCCCTGTCGGGGTCTCTTATTGTCTTAGTACCATCAGCTGAACAGCACAAATTATATATCTAATAAGAGCAAGTAACCTATTTACCACACACGGACCAAAAATTAAAATCAAGCAAATCACCAACACTGGCCCAGCTAAAGCAGAGAATAGGGTAGTCATCCAGGAGGACCGGGTGAGCCAGGACTCAAACCAACCTTGTTGAGTTTTTCTGTCCCTCTGTCTTTTATCTAGCCTTTTTTTGTTCCCCTCTTTATTGATCACCTCCCAAGTCTGTTGCATTGGGCATGAGGGTTGTTGTCCTGACTTAGGGTCTAGTCTGTGATGCAGACGCAGCGTAAGAAGATTATTAGTCTTTTTCAGGATCCATTTATCTTGACTAGTCTCAGGAGGAGCCCTTGTCACATGTGAAGCATGGACCCAGGTGGGGATTCCCTCTACCTTAACGGCAGTTGGAGCCGTTAACAGTACCAGGTAGGGTCCTTTTTACCGCGGCTCGAGATTCCCAGCTCGGTGTCTCCGTACCAAGACGGCGTCTCCAATCTCGAACTGATGAGGAATTGTAGGGTCTCTAGTGGTGTAAGCATCTTTTAGCTGTTCCCAAATCTCTCGCCTGATCGTCTTGAGAGCCTTTAAACGGGCTCCAAGGGGTCGTTGGGGGTCTTGGGTTGTCGTGCAAATCCCAGATGAGCCCCCAAAAAGAAAGACCTCCGAAGGGAGACCCTCACTCAAGCCTCGGGATGGCGCTCACCCAAAAACACACAAATGACCGTCTTGCTGTAAACACATGAGGCAGTTTATTGGCAGAGCTCCGGGTCAACACGTATCTCATGCAGGAGATACGTTTTGGTTTTTTTGAGACAGGGTTTCTCTGTGTAACAGCCCTAGCTGTCCTGGACTCATGACCAGCCTGGTCTCGAATTCACAGAGATCCGCCTACCTCTACCTCCCAAGTGCTGGGATTAAAGCCATGCGCCACCATGCCTGGCTTTTCCCCAAATTCTTAAATTTATGTCCTAATTCCCAATACCACAAGATGTCTTTGGAGATAGAACCATTAAAGAGGCAGTGATGCTAAAATGAAGTTACTCCTGGATGTCTCAATCCAACTGGCCTCCCTATAGTAGATCAAAGCACAGAGAGCACACCGAGAATGTGTGGCAGGCAAACCGGCAAGGGGGTAGCCGTCTGCCAGACAAGGAGAGAGGTCTCACGGGCTACTAAGGCAGCCAGTGCCTTCATCTTAGGCTTCCAGCATCTAGAACCGCGAGAGTGTTTTTGACAAGCCATTCAACCCGTGTGTCTGTTGTTACAGCCGCCCCAGCAAAGTAATACCAATGGTCCGTGGGCCTCTGTGTGTCCCCGCACCTGCGTGCTGCACAGATGAAAGGGGAGGACATATCTGCAAAAAGACAGAAGCAGCGTGCCCTATACAGTGAATTCATCACTTCCTGAATTATAAACATTGAGTGGGACCAAGACAGCCACTGACTAAAGTAACAATGACAGCATGTTTTGAATATTCTCTATGTACAGACACTCCAAGCCCTTTAGTGACTTAATTCATTTAACCTTAAACTAATGCTATGAGACAGATACAATTATAGCTCTCATCTTTAATGAGCAAGTGGGGCACAGAAATTAATTTGTCCAAGATTACAAAAGGAGCGGGTGGCAGAACTAAAATTGTAGTTCACATTATCTGGTACATGATACTGAATCAATCAATTATTATGATACATACACCCCCATATATATTTACTTGTGTGTGTGTGTGTGTGTGTGTGTGTGTGTGTGTGTGTGTGTGTGAACATGCCAATGTGCCCATGTGGACCCAGAAGACAACTTGTGGCACTCTTCTCTCCTACCACCGTGTGAGCCCAGGAACCACACTCAAGCTGAAGGCATAGCTGCAAGCATGCTGGCCCTTTGTTGTTTATACAGAATTTCACCTGTAAGCACAGCTGGCCTGGAACTCCACATGACTCGTGTTCTGGAGAGAAAGATAACCCTCAAAATGTGTTTCTCCTCCTTCTGCAAGTGAAGACAATAAATGAAGTGGCAAACGAAACAAAACAAAAACAAGCGCTTGGGAACAGAGGTACGGAGGATCAGGGGTTCAAGGCCACCCATCTCCAGCTACAGAGATACAGGCAAGTCTGGGCTACATAAACTCATAGCCTTAAGTAAAACAACAATGCTGGGTGTGGCGGTGCATGCCTTTAATCCCAGCACTCGGGAGGAAGAGACAGTGGAATCACTGAGTTCGAGGCCAGCCTGGTCTACAAAGCGAGTCCAGGGCAGCCAAGGCTACACAGAGAAACTCTCGAAAAACGAAAACCAAACCAAACTAAAACAAACCTCCCCCCCTAAAAAAGAAAGAAAAAACAACAAAACACCATGTCATCCCCAAAGCCAATTTAAGTCAATCTGAACTGACATAGAAATATCTCTAAAATATCAAAATAACATATGAAATGATGCCACACTTATTTTTTAGTCTCATTATAAATTTGCTATGTAGACCAGGCAGCTCAAGCTTGCCTGGGATTCACACAGGTCGGCCTTCCTATGGCTTCTGAGTGCTAGAATTAAACGCATGCTTCAATTTATATAAATAATTTAAAAATAAATTCTACAAGCCGGACAATGATGGAGCATACCTTTAATCCCAGCACTTGGAAAGCAGAGGCAGGTGGATCTCTGTGAGTTCAAGGCCAGCCCGGTCTACAAAGTGAGTCCAGGACAGCCAAGGCTACACAGAGAAACCCTGTTTCAAAATAACCAAAAAAATAAATAAACAATAGATAAATCCTACAAATAATAGCCCAAGTAGCTGGGCATGGTGGCACATGCCTTTAATCCCAGCACTCCAGAGGCAAGAGGATCACAGTGATTTCAAGGCCAGCCTGGTCTACAAAGTCCCAGACATCCAAGGATACACAGAGAAACCCTGTCTCAAAAAACAAAAACAAATGCAAAACAAAACAAACAAACAAACAAACAAAAATAGCCCAAGCATATACATTTTAAAATCTCTAAGTGACTCCACTTGGCAAGCTCCAATATCTGAGCTCTCTCGCCCCATGCTCTGTATTTCTGCAATAAATAGGTATATCTAAAATATCATAACTTGGAGTAGTGTTTAGCAATCTTCCCAATGCTGCAACCCTTTAATACAATTCCTCATGTTGTGTTGACCTCTAGCCACAAAATTTTCACTGCTACTTCCTAACTGTAATCTTGCTACTATGAGTTATAATGTACATTATCTCCAGTTTCTGACGCCCTCAGGTGACCCCTGTGAAAGGGTCATTTGACCCCCAAAGGGGTTGGGACCCAAGGTTGAGAAACACTAACCTAGAGGGAAGCAAAGACTTTTCCAAAGGAGAAGGGCAGAGGGACTGCTGGGAGGTGAGGCCAACTTGGACTACAGCGTGAAACCCTGTCTCAAAACAACAAGAGAGAAGAGGGGAGGGAAGGAGGGAGAAGGGGGTAAAAATCAGATAAACTACAAGAAGGAACATGGCCAAATGAATAGGAGATGCAGACGCACAGCCAGGAACTAGAGGGCAGGGCTGGGAGCGCAGCCCAGTGGCAGAGAGAACACCTCTCCAGCTGCACAAGGCCCTGAGTTCCGTTTCCAGCACTACAAAAGGAGAAAAAAGGAGAGAAGAAGAGAGGAGAGACGGAGCGAAAGAGGGGGAGGCATTCATTGTCGGTTCACACTGGTACACTGTAGCAGAACCGGAAGGATGGTCAAATAAACATTCACGGTGAACTGAGGTAACAGACCAGGAAGAAACGCGAGCTACAACAAGGAAAAAGGGGACACAAGAAGAACAGAGCGCCTGCGTCCGGGAGACACTGAGGGCTGAAAGCAGAAGGCAGGACAGCGTGCAAGGGAGGGTGTGCCCGAAAACAGAAGAGAACGGGAGATAGCGCAAATAATCACAAAATATCGATGACGTCAGTCTGCATGCATTTTCATAAGAGATATGATTTCAGGAGAGCTGGCAGCCTACCCAGCTAGACTACCCCCAGTCCTTATCTGCAGGAGATAACATTTCAAAATGATCCACCCACACCTGAAACCAAAGACACTAAACCTAAAGCTTTTGATGGCTTTTCTTATATACCTATGATAAAGCTTAATTCCTAATTTAGAAACAATAAGACTAACAACAAGGCTGGGCGTGGTGGCGCACGCCTTTAATCCCAGCACTCGGGAGGCAGAGGCAGGCGGATCGCTGTGAGTTCGAGGCCAGTCTGGCCTACAAAGTGAGTCCAGGATGGTCAAGGCTACACAGAGAAACCCTGTCTCAAAAAAAAAAAAAAAAAAAAAAGACCAACAACAGTAACTCACAATGAGGTAATAGCAATAAACGGTGATAAGAGTATTTTTAAATGTGGGTACTGTTACTAGCTAAGTGTGGTGCTACATGCTTGTAATCTCAGCATTCGGGAGGTGGAGGCAAGAGGATCAGGAACTCAAGACGAGCCTCAGCCACACAGTGAGGGGAAGGGCCACCCTGACTGCAAGAGACGATGTTTCAAAAGAAAAACAGCCAGGTGTGGTGGCACAGGCCCTCCATCCCATCACTCGGGGAGGAAGAGGCGGGTGGATCTCTGTGAGTTCGAGGCCAGACTGGTCTATAAAGGGAGTTCCAAGACTATAGCACAGAAAAACCCTGTTGAAAAACCAAAAAGCAGGGTTGGAGAGATGGCTCAGAGGGTAAGAGCTCTGCTTGCTCTTCCAAAGGTCCTGAGTTCAATTCCCAGCAACCACATGGTGGCTCACAACCATCTCTAATGAGATCTGGTGCCCTCTTCTGCTGTGGATGCAAGCAAAACACTGTACATCTAATAAAGAAGTAAATCTTTGAAAAAAAGAAAAAGAAAAACCAAAAACCAAAACAAAGCCAACAGTTTATTAACTTATTTGTAATTTTTATTTTATATGGGTATTTTGCCTGCATGTACGTCTGTACCACGTATGTAGCTGGTGTCGCCTGTAGAGGCCAGAAGAGGACATCAGGTCCCGTAGAACTGGAGCTATGGGTGGTTGTGAGCGGCAATGTAGGTGCTAGGAATCAAATGCAAGTCCTCTGAAAGAGCACCCAGTGTCCTTAATCCCTGAGCCATCTCTTGCCCCAAGTCTGTCCATTTCTGAGGCTCTAAAACTTCTACACTACAGTCCAACTCCACTGGCCGAGCAAAGAAAACCCATCTACTCTTCAAGGTCCTGTTCAAAAGTCCCAGGATCTCTTTTCTCCCCAGCAATTAAAGGTAATTTTTTTTAAATTAAAGATAAATTTAAAGATTAATATATAAAAGTAATTTAATGGTATATGGTATGGGAAGGAAAAAATACCTAAATACCTCTATAAAAAAGGCACATGACTAAATTACAGCGTAGTCATACAACACAATAGATCTCGTTCAAGGCTTTTGTTTGTTTCTGAAACAAGTTTCCCTGTGTAGCCCTAGCTTCCCTGTAACTTGGTCTGTAGACCACGTTAGCCTTGAACCCAGAGACCCAACTGCCTTTGCCTTCGGAATGCTGGGATTAAGGGCATGTGCCAATACATTTGGTTTTGTTTGATGTTTTTTCCCCCCTTTGAGACAGGGTTTCTCTATGTAGCCTTGGTTGTTCTGGACTCGGCTTTGTAGATCAGGCTAGCCTCAGTGATCCTCCTGCCTCTGCCTCCCAAGTGCTGGGATTAAAGGCGTGTGTCACCATGCCTGGCTTGTTTAAGTTTTTATATATGTATGCATCACATTAAGTCATAGAAGCCTAGAATGAAGTAGTACTGCTTAACCAAAAAGTAAGTGTATGTGATTATGTTTTCTCTATAGTCCTGTATTTTCCCGTTTTTCCACCTAGAGCTGGTTATCACTGTATTGCTTTTGTTTATAGAGAGTGATTCACTCTGGAGCCCAGACAGAGCTTCAACTCACCATCCTCCTGCCTCAGCTTCTTCTTAGTGTTGTGAATACAAACAGACACCACTACAACCAATTGCCAATTGCACACACACACATGTAAAAAAAAAAAAAAAAAAACAATAAAAAGTTTGAACAGACGCACTGTGCAAAGATGGATAAATGCCCATGGGTCAAATAGAATTCTCAGAGCCAAGCGTGGGGCCCCAAAACCATATTCGCATTGCTCTTAGCTGCCCACCAGAACTAGACAGTAAGTCTCCACTGTTAAAAGTGGGTTGCAAAGCCAGGAGTGGTGGCGCACGCCTTTAATCCCAGCACTTGGGAAGCAAAAGCAGGTGGATCTCTGTGAGTTCAGAGGTCAGCCTGGTCTACAAAGCCACTCCAGGACAGCCAAGGCTAACACAGAGAGACCCTGTCTTGAAAAACCAAACAAACAAACAAACAAAAAAGGTTGCTTGAAGAGTATAGAGAAACCAAGCTGGAGCTGAGCTAAAAGCTTCCTCTCTGCTAGCTGACTTTCCCAGTGCTGGAAGGTGCTACAAAGGCCACTGGAAAGGCAATAATCAATGGTATATTACTGAGCTGTGGACCTTGTATGTTATAATACCAATGAGTCAAGCCGGGCGTGGTGGCGCACGCCTTTAATCCCAGTACTCGGGAGGCAGAGGCAGGCAGATCGCTGTGAGTTCGAGGCCAGCCTGGTCTACAAAGTGAGTCCAGGACAGCCAAGGCTACACAGAGAAACCCTGTCTCGAAAAATAAAAAACAAAACAAAAAATAAATAAATAAATAATACCAATGAGTCAAGCAAACCACACCCACTGGTGCAATAGAGGCACAACTGTTATAGGAATATCCAACTACGTAGTATAGGTCAAAGGTCCACTCCACCAGAGGGAGTTTAAGCCCAGTACCATGAATCTGGTCAAAAGCATGGGCTGGGGAGGTCACAGGCCATAGGCCATGAGACTTGAAAACAAACATGCTATTCAATCACCTTCTTCTTCTTTTTTTTTTTTTTAAGATTTATTTATTATGTATACAGCATTCTGCCTGCACATCAGAAGAGGGTACCAGATATCGTTATAGATGGTTGTGAGCTACCATGTGGTTGCTGGGAATTGAACTCATGACCTTTGGAAGAGCAGTCAGTGCTCTTAACCTCTGAGCCATCTCTCCAGCCCCACCCCCCCACTCCCACCTTCTTTTTTGGTTGGTTTGTTTTTTATTTTGGTTTTTCAAGACAAGGTTTCTCTGTGTAATAGCCCTGGCTATCCTGGACTCACTTTATAGATCAGGCTGGCCTCAAACTCACAGTGATCCACCCGTCTCTGCCTCCCGAGTGCTGGGATTAAAGGCATACGCTACCACCCCTGGCTTCTTCAACCACCTTCTAAATATTTGTTTATATTAGCTAAAGACGCTTCATTTTTTGCAGCAGATGATAGTTAATGACTGATCAAGACGCTAAAAATAAATGACTACTGAGTGTTTCTCTCTACATGGGAAATCGATATCACTCCCTCCAACGCTCTGAGAGTATCACAAAAAAAAAGGGGGTGGAAAGAATGTAAAAGCTATTAAGCCACTGAGATAGATGGCTCAGCATGTAAAGGTAGTTTCTGCCAAGCCTGGTGACCTGAAGTCAATCCCCAAGTTCCCAACAGTTAGCCTCTGACCACCATACATTCTAATCATATGCATATACACTACAATAAATAAATGTAATTTTACAAATTGTGTTTTTTTTTTAAACTGTAATAGCTGGAGGATATGAAGGAGAATTATGAAAAGCTGTCTTCTGGGCATAGCATAGCTGTTTCACTTTTTTTTTTTTTTTGGTTTGGGTTTTCGAGACAGGGTTTCTCTGTGTAGCCTTGGCTATCCTGGACTCACTTTGTAGATCAGGCTGGCCTCCAACTTGCAGAGATCCACCTGCCTCTGCCTCCCAGGTGCTGGGATTAAAGGTGTGCACCACCACCCCAGGCAACTGTTTCACTCTTAAGCTGAGCAGCTGTGGTTGCCTGCCCAAGACTGGACCCATTGAGACTCAGCAGGGATAGGACAGGGGTTTCTGGGCTCCTCCCACTACCCCAGTAGCTACCTACTGGAGAATGAGTCACTGTCTACTGTGGTGTAGCCACAGCTGCATTACTCAAGACCCAATAGTTTATAGCACCACACCCAAGGCCTTGGTTAGATAAACTCAACGGAGCACAACAACAAAATCCAACCAGTGGGCCAATGAGATGGTTCAGCAGGCAAAGGATGCCACCTCCCAGCCTGAGGACCTGTGTTCTATGCCCGGTAGGAGAGGCAGCTCACACAAGTTCTTCTATACACATACACACACACACACACACACACACACACACACACACACACACACACACACACACGTAATTTTTTAAAATTTAGTTCTAGGCTGGGCATGATGCCACACACCTTTAATCCCAGTACTTGGAGGGCAGATCTCTGAGACTGAGGCCAATCTGGTTGGTCTACAGAGTAAGTAAGTTCCAGGACAGCCATGGACGTTACATAAGAGAAACCCTGTCTTGAAAAAACAATCAAAAGCAAAGAAACAAACAAACAACAACAAAGTAGTCCTTAAAAAAATAAAAGGAAAGATGGTAAAGTGGGAAGGAAATTTGTTGGAAGGAAAGATCAGTGGGAGTGAGATCGGGCTGGGGGGAGCTAATATGATCAGAACGCACTGTACACAACGGCACTGTCAAAGACATTTGTCACAAGTCCTACCTCAGCCTCAGTGTGCCGACATTACTGACACCTGACACCAGTCCAGCACGAAAGTCACTGCCAGCCTTACCCTGCCAAAACATTCTGTGTTTTGTTGACAGCCCAGCTGTATACTGCACTTAGGGATCGTGCTTGTAGCTTTTGGAAACAAAGAAACAAGGCTTCAATCTCCCAGGCTCTAGCTGTGGAGCGCCCCCGCCGCCCCCCCCAGAAGCTCTGTTGGGAGAAGTTGACACAGTGGCCTGAGACCGCAGACACGGAACAGAGGACAGAGACCACAGACACGGAACAGAGCCCCCCAACCGCCATGTTTTTGGAAGCGAGGGTCCAGACCAGGGTCCAGACCAGAGCACAGCAGCTACTTCCTTCCACTGTTTTAGTAGGAAGCCCTTTGTTTTCTCTTTCTACACATCCTGTTAACTATTAGAATATTTCTCAAGATGCTTTTAGGCCACGAGTTTGATTTTTGAAAAGGAAGGAAGGAAGGAAGGAAAAGGAGGAAAGGACGCCAGCCAGCCAGCCAGCCTCTGTTTTTTTCACAGGTATTTCACATCTGGGCATAGGACCTTCAGAAGACACTCTGGACAGAATGAAAAAAAAAAAAAAAGCTTGGAGTGATCAGACACAGAACGCCTGGGCAACAGGAAGGCTCCATGAGTCAGTACTGCACAGCCGGCTCAACCCTCTCTGAAGATGGCAGCGATCGGTAATGGCAGTTAGGGGGGTGACTTTCACTCCATGTCCCCCTCCTGCCCTCTTCTGCAGACTTTCCAGTTTTACCTGTTCAGACCCCTCCCCCATTGCCCCCATTGCAAAGGACAGTCATGCCTGCCAGGACAGCAACTCACTCCAGGGACCTGGCATCAAACTTCCTGCCAGCCAGCTGCCTCCTCTAATCCCGCCCCCACGCTGGAAACCAAATGACACAAACTGGACTTTGGACAGAAACTCTGCTTATCAGGGAGTCCCAGGCAGATGAACTCCAGGGTTTCAATGCCTGGAAAACCCCAACAGGCCTTTGTTCAGACTGCTCCCCACTGCCTCCTCCCAATTCTGAGGAACTTCATCCTCACTTAACATTTGTTTTGACCACTTAGCTGAACCTGTGAAGAGTAAAAAAGAGATATGAGTTCTGAGATTTCCCCTAGTCTCAAATCCAACAGACACTGAGAATTAAGCCCCCTGGCTTCCTAATTTATCACATAAAACATATGGAACATTTCAATAGATCTTTGGGGGGCGGGAGCTTGGGAGAGAGTATGTCAGCACCCTTCCCCATGAATTCCAGCTGTGGAGAGGTTGGCTGATCCAACAGCCAAGGCCAGAGCCCCGATAACACCAGCATGGAAACAAAACACAGCCTGAGTTCTACGAGTTCAAGACTACTAGTGTCTGGTCTACCTAGCAAATTTCAGGTCAGCTAAGTCTATGCATTAGACTCTATCTCAAAAAAAGAAGGGGTGTGTGTGGGAGGGAAAGAGTGGGGGGTAGAAAGGAGGGAAGAACAAGAAAAATCTCCAGGCTCTCTTAAGCGAGGTAAACAAAATGTAATCTAATGCATATTCTAAGTCTCTTTTGTGCAAGACAAGGGCGAGAAAATAAATATACATTTGTACACACCTGTGTCTGTATAACAAAGCACAAGAAAGATACGCATTAAGGAGCTCTGGCGGGTATAGCTGGGGGGGGGGGGGAGAACAGAATGGGCGTGAGCTACCCCGCCCCTTTGATATATTTTGAATCGCAAATCCTGTCAACCAACACTCTTGGAATAAACAATTTTTAGAATCACAGCAGCTCTGCCCAAAGGTGAAGAACTAGGCTGCGGCCCTTGACAAGCCCAGGTCACAAAAGTGCGGAGGAGAAATAGCACAGGTGGGAGCGTTGGCGGGAGTCCCGCCACCACTCACTTCCTCCTTCTGGCTAGGGCAACTCACTCACTAGTTTTCTTCCTTCAAGAGAACTATTATTTCCCCAGGAGGAAGCGGTAGGCATGACTCACCAATACATAGTTTTAAGGGAGGTCTGCCCCGGAACTGTTGGAAGTACTCAAAAGGGTCTTCTTACCAAAACCCAGGGCGAGGAGTAGCCCACCCCTCTTAGAAGGCTGTGACGTCCACACCCAGGGAAGAGGAGGCAGAGGAAAGGTAAGCACTCCAGCCCTGCCCGGCTCACTTTCCTCCCTTCTGCCTACAGCCAGAGTGGACCCGTCCCACTGGCCACTGCTCGTAGCTGAACCGTTTCCAAGTTTAGGTACTCTAGGGAATGCAAGGCGGCATTCTGGGTCACCAGTTTCACACTCCCCAAGCTCAGCTCTCCCCAGCCCATCTGAGTATCTCCCTCCCTGCCCACCGCTGCGACGGCTTCCCCTTAGCTGGCTCATACTTAACCATCTTGCCCACGGTGAAGAATGACTCAGGGGGGCGGGGGGGGGGAAGAACACAGGGGCGATCTGTTTATGCTTCAGAGCAGATGCCCCAAGAGCCCTTACTTTAAGAATTAGTAATAATTAAAATAAGCCCTGCCACGGGGAGTTCCGCCCCCCCCCCCCCGCCTCCTTTGACCTACTCTAGCAAGGACAGCATCCTTGCATCCTCACAAAACGCAAAGGGTTAATTGCTGTGCGACAGGAATCCCTTCATGCATATGTAATGTAGCTATTACCTCCACTGACCCTCACGGCAAGCGGAGGACCAGTATTATTACTCCTGCTTTATAACAGAAAAGACTAAGCTACTAGCCTAAGGTCACAAGACCAAGGAGGGGAGAAAAAAAAAAGCAAAGCCAAAGTCCCTAGAGAGGCGACCAGGCTGTCATTTCCATCTTCATTTGCACTAACCAAATCGGCTCCCCCCGCCCCGCCCCTCGCAGGTCCATCTTGATTTTAAAGTTGCACAGTCCATCCCCCCACCCCACCCCCACGCTGACATGTTATTCCCTAGGACCCACTGTCCGCCAGATACACCAGCACCTGCGGCCTCCTTTGAACCGCATGGCTGCTTGCTCAAAAGGCTGTAGTCACAATCCTTTCGGTGGAAGTAGGCACTAGAATCAATATAGGAAAGTAGGGGAGGAGAAAAGGAAGGAGGGAAAGGGTTGGGGGGGGGGGGAAGAAGCTTGGGGAAGTTTATAAGCCTAACTGCTATAGCTGATCCAAGAGACAGTACAGAAACCAGGAATGTAGGTGTGGCTAACATTTCTAGGATATGAACAAAAATGCATTAAGAGATGGGTGGGCAAAGAAAAGGAGAAACGAATTAAAGGTGAAGTGAGAAGACTGTGTGTGTATATATATATATATATATATATATATATATGGTTATTTTTTAATGTTAAGACCGCAGATTCTGGAGTAGTAGTTCAGATAGTTCTTGTGCTTCCTGCCTGAGTTGCTGGATCTCCGGGAGCAGGGGACAGCTAAAGGACTCTGGTTCCATCTCCAGCTGAGCTTCTACCCCCTTCTAAACTGTTAAAGTCATTTCCTCTCTCTAGGCTCATTTCCTTCTCTGTACAATGAAAGCAGTAGAATCACCACCTACTGACCAGCCCACCCAAAGGTTTACAGTGATGAGAGACAAAGGGGCGACTTATTTCTGCTCTCCAATAAATGTTTCATTTCCTTTACCTTCTCTAGAATACGAACCTTGAAGGGAAACAGATTCCCACAGAACACATCCCAACGAAACAACAGTAGTGTGTGACACTCAAGAATCATGCATAGCACACCCAAGTGCCTGGGGTTTGGTCCCCAGCTCTGAAGGGTGGTGGCAGGGAAAATCAGACGGGTAAATACACAGGTGCTGACACACACTGACCAAGGAACAAACCAACCAGCCTCACTCAACCTCACACAAACACACCTCGAGAAAGTCATGCCCCAGCATGCGAGCCGGTTGTTTCTCAGGAAAGGGAGTCTACAAAGAAACAGACTCTCACTCCCGGCAAGGGGGAGGGCAGAGTTCTGGCTCTAAGGAGATCCAGTTAACCAACAAACTCAGTCTCCCCCAGGGAAATCGTCACTCAGTCAACAGCGTTAATTAAGGACTAGTTGTTCAAGAAAGGAATTCTCAATGCGATGATCAGAGAAATTTTAAGAGAATTAATCCCTTCTTTAGACGCTGAACCACAACATTAATCCCATAAGGTCCACAATTTAACAAAAGTGAGAGACCCCTTCTGAAAAAGCCAGGAAAGGAAACCTTTCCTACCCCACCCCCACTACATTTCCTCCTAGGACACTTAAGCCCAAGGGGTCCGGGGTGAGAGGTTCAAGGTTTCTGAGTCGTCCGAAGATGTCGCAGGGCCAGGGTGAATGGCTAGCGAGATAGTTTGGGTGTAGGAAGGGTCCTCGGGCAAGAGTGAGAAACCCAGAAACGTGGACCCTCCCAGTTATTTCTCTAGCGGAGAGGTTAGGTCCCGGCCCCGGTGTGGGAGGTGGGAGTCACAGACCATCCGCTTGGGGGAGGGGAGCCAGCCAGTTTTCAGGTGGGGGAGGGGAAAGGAGAGTGACCAGACCCGGGCGGAAAAGTGGACTCCAAAGGGCGAGGCAGGCAGGCAGGTTCCTGGACTTCTCCCTTCCCGTGGGGGCGTAGGGAGCGCCTCCTTCCAACCTTTAACGAGACCCACTTACTCCTCCAAAAACTCTGGGAACTCACCCAGAATCATAGACGTGAAGAGAAACAACAGTTTCCTCCCGGCTTTCCCCTTGGTGCCCATTGCAATTACAACGCCGACGCGACGGGCGCCGCCACTCTGCTGGGAATGGCTTCGCGATCCACGGCGCTGGGACTGGAGTCCGCCTGCTAGGTTGAGCCCGGCCCGCCTTTCTCTCCACGCCCGGTGGGCGGCGCCCGGCCGCCCCGCGTTCCAATTGGTGAAAAGAGAGGGCACTCCAATGAGTGACTCACCGTACTCAGGTGCAACCCCGAACCTTCTTCCCTCTTGAGTCTGATTGGTGCTTTTCTTCCCGAGAGACCTCTAGTTGGCCCAGGAGACTGTCGCTTAAGGAAGCCGAGGCCACCTCTTCCACAGGTAAGGGCATCCCTATTGGGCGGTCGCGCTTGCAGAGAGAACATTTCAGACTGGACGGGCTCTTGATACTTATCGCTAAGGAGGGAGGAGTAAGGAGGAGGTGAGAAAGGTCAACAGGCCCGAGAGATGCAGGAACGTGCTTGTTTTATTTTTTGCCCATTACTTTTAAGTTGTTTGGTAAGTGCAAACCATAATATGGGAAGGCGTAGGGAGACCGATTGAGATACCTTGACTGCCCCAAACTGGGTTGCTCTATCCTCCCCGTTACCTTCTCTCAAAAAGAAACTTAAATACGCGGAAACAGAAAAACATGCAGATAATAAAAGCTGACCTACACGTTCTGAGATTTTAGGGAGGCGGCCAGTCTTCTCAAAAGCAGCTCCTTCATTTTGCTCCCCTACTTTGTTAAGGGGGGGCCAGACTAGTCTCACGTTCCCCAAGGCTGCAGAGCCAGCTCCTACCCAGGCCCTTTAAACATTTTCCTAATTATCTGTTAACTGGTAAAAAATGTAAAACTTGCTGTTATTTTAACCGAGTAACCGAGGTGCCTACATTGTAAAAATATATTGCCTGCTAAGCCCTCAACTAACTACATCCTTCTCGCCTTGAGCTCCATGCGGAAGTCTAGGGAAATAAGAGCCTTGAGGCCAGCTGTCCTGGATCAAGCCCAGTCTCTAACAGATACTCCCTTGCTTAACCCATCCTATTAAAATTCGATTAAAATGACCTCCAAGACTCACCAAAGCCCCCCTCACCTTGCTGTTTACACCCTTTAAATATGCACTACAACTTCCTCTCCAGATGCAGAAAAGAATGAACCATCTCTTCCTCCCTCCCTCTCTTTCTCTCATTTGTTTTTGTTTTTCGAGACAGGGTTTCTCGGTGTAGCCTTGGCTATCTTGGCTATCCTGGTCTCACTTTGTAGACCAGGCTGGCCTCTGCCTCCTGAGTGCTGGGATTAAAGACGTTTGTCACCACACCCTCCTCTTGCGCTCTCTCTCTCTCTCTTTATTGTATGTGCATTGGAGTCTTGCCTGATTGTACGTCTGTGTGAAGGTGTCAAATCTTGGAGTTACAGACAGTTGTGAGGGAGCTGCCCTGTGGGCTCTGGGTCCTTTGGAAGAGCAGCCAGTACTGACCGTTGAGCCTCCCCTCCAGCCCCCATTCTCCCATCTCTTAAGTGAGTTTTCTCAGCTTCCTCCATGAACCTAACAGGAACTGGGAATAAAGTATATGATCTGTCAGTGGCTCCTGCGCTAGGCCTTACATTGCATTGGCTTTTGTTTTCTTCTGCCAGGGCTGCCTGCTGCCGACATAGCTGAGGCTGGCCTCAAACATCTGGATACTCCTGTAGAAAAGGCCATCCCACAGAGTAGCAGCCGCCTCTAATTCCAGCACAGAGGTAGGTAGAGGAAGACTGGGGCCTCAAGGCCAGTCTTAGGTAGCTAGTAAGTTGTAGGCCAGCCGTGGATTCATGGGACGCTGTCTCAGAAGAGGAGGAGCAGCAGGAGGAGGGTGGTGTTAAAGCAACTCCTACTCCTTTGCCTAAGGTAAGTGTCCTCTTGGAGGCTTACTGCCTCCGTCTGCTAACCTACACCTAGTCCTGGAAGCTCCTAGCCTCTGTACAATCTTATCTAGGCCTAGAATGTTTTCAGCCTGACTTACTGCTGAATAGGCTCACCCTTTCAAGCTCTTTCTAAGCTCTGGCCGGCCAATTCAACTCAGCTGTTCTGCTCAAAGTCCTCTCCAAGTGGACTGATTCAATCTGGTTTATCTCAGTTTCTTTCTTTCTTTCTTTCTTTCTTTTTTTTTTTTTTTTGAGACAGGATTTCTCTGTGTAGCCCTGGCTGTCCTGGACTCACTTTGTAGACCAGGCTGGCCTCGAACTCACAGCGATCCACCTGCCTCTGCCGGGGATTAAAGGCATGAGCCACCACGCCCAGCTCTCTCAGTTTCTCACTGAATTGTTCTTCTGGGCCTCATACTAACTTTGGCAATCTGTTCTTCTGGCTCCTTCTCATTCTCTGGCTCCTTCTGCCTTCACCTATGTCAGGCTTGCTCTCTCTTCAGCCTCCCTCTGTAAAACTCTTCTTCTAAAAATGCCTTCTAAATTCTGTGAACTGAACTGCCTCTCAATTCACTGACTCAACCCAACAGAGATCTGCATGCCTCTGTTTCCTGAGTGCTAGGATTAAAGGCCTATACACCACACCAAGACCTTTGCCTGAAACTTGCTCTATACCAAGCTGGCCTCGAACTCAAAGATCTGTTTGCCTCTGTCTCCTGGCTTAAAGACCTGTCTGTATTCCAGCCCAATGAGGAAGACCTAAAAGGTCTTTGGATGTGATCTCTTGCCAGAGTAGCCATGTTCTGAATTAAAATTCCTCTACAGGGTAGGAAGGAAACAAACAAAACCATAGTGTTGTATGCTTGTAATCCCACCATTATAAAGATGGAAGCAGGAGGATGAGGAGTTCAAGGCTATCCTTAACAGGTAGCAAATCTGACAATAGCCAGTGCTACAAGAGACCCCATTTCGGCCAGGCGGTGGTGGCACACACCTTTAATCCCAGCACTCGGGAGGCAGAGGCAGGTAGGTCACTGTGAGTTCGAGGCCAGCCTGGTCTACAGTGTTAGTCCAGGACAGCCAAGGCTAAACAGAGAAACCTTGTGTCAAAAAAAAAAAAAAAAAAAAAAAAACCCAAGGATTTATCATATACACACAGTGTTTTGCCTGCATACACATCAGAAGAGGGCACCAGATCTCATTACAGGTGGTTGTGAGCCACCTTGTGGTTGCTGGGAATTGAACTCAGTACCTTTGGAAGAGCAGCCAGTGCTCTTAACCTCCGAGTCTTCCCTCCAGCTCTTGCTTTTGTTCTTCAGGATAAGTTTTCTCTGTATAACCCTGGCTGTCCTGGTGCTTGCTCTGTAGACCAGACTGGCCTTGAACTTAGAGCTCTGCCTGCCTCTGCCCCCTAAGTACTGCCAATAAAAGCATGTGCTGCCACCACCGGCTTTTTGGTGTTTTTTTGGTTTTGAGACAGGATTTCGCTGTGTGGTCTTGAACTCACAGATTAAAGGCATGCACTACCAAGCCTGACCGGCAGTAAATCTTATAACTCCCATTTTACAAATAATAAAAGAGATGTAATAGTTAAAAGCACCTTGGTGGTAACTACTCAGTTACAGTAAGCCAGACCTAGAACCCAACACTCCCCTTCAAAATTATTAAGCTCATTAACCTAAGCATACCATGTTCTGGTTTCATTGTTAGTTTATAACAATGAAATCCCTCTCTCTCTCTCTCTCTTTTTTTGGAGACAGGGTCTCTCTGTGTAGCCTTGGCTGCCCTGGACTCGCTTTGTAGACCAGGCTGGCCTTGAACTCACAGCGATCCGCCTGCCTCCGCCTCCCGAGTGCTGGGATTAAAGGCGTGCGCCACCACCGCCCGGCCTGAAATCCCTCTCTTTAAAAAGCTAAGCCTAAAAAGAAAAAAACAAAGCAAGCCAAGTGAGTGAGTCTCCTGTGTAGTAAGGGTTACTGTTTTGCATCTGCGTCCTTCTTGTTATTTTTCATCTTTCCTGAATTCAAAAACCCTTTTGAACTCAGCAAAACTCCTGCCAAACACATTCTCCTAGTTCTTACGAAATCCAGAGGGCTTGAAGGCCTGGACGCTTCCCAAGCAGAAGAAATGATGAGTGAAGGCCGGGGTCAGAAAGGACTATATAGTCTGTTGGGGTCACTAAGGACACCAGGCTGGTGGGAGCAAGCCCTGGCAGGACAGTTTGGTAAGGCAGGTGAAGGCAAATCTGAACCACAGATTGCTCAGAGTCCAGATGGGACATGTTCCAGTCACTAGGGAACAGAGACAAGACGTAAATTATCAACTCTCTGATAACAAATGTTACTTCAAGGTTAAACAGGCAGCCATACTTCGGAAGGGCTGAACTTAGGAGATCCTGAAGGTCAGAAGATTAGCAAGGCTCAACAGACATCTACCGAGGAGGCATTGGAGGTAGAGAAAGGGTTCCTACCTTTAAGACACCCATTGAGGATAGAGAAATAAGCAACAAGAAGATGTAATGTGAGCGAGTGAGGTGGCGCTTCTTTAATCCCAGCACTCAGGAGGCAGAGGCAGGCGATCTCTGTGAGTTCAAGGCCAGCCTGATCGACAAAGTGAGTCCAGGACAGCCAGGACTACAAGAGAAGCCCTGTCTTCAAAAACCAAAAACAAGAAAGAAAGAAGGAAAGAAAGAGTCATGGATACAATGACTTGATAACACTTGGGAAACACCAACCTGACAAAGTAGGATAAAGTGTGTCAGGGGTGGGAATCCTCTTTCATTTGAAAAAGAAAGCAGAGGGCTGGAGAGATGGCTCAGAGGTTAAGAGCACTGGCTGCTCTTCCAGAGGTCCTGAGTTCAATTCCCAGCAACCACATGTCAGCTCACAACCACCTATAATGAGATCTGGTGCCCTCTTCTGGCATGCAGGTATACATGCAGGCAGAACATTGTGTATCTAATAAATAAATATTTAAAAAAAAAAAAAGCAGAAAATGACAAAAGAACTATGTATAGCTGGTAAGCCGTGGTGTTCTGATGGCATAGCTATAAGAAAAAGAAAAGAAGCCGGGCTTGGTAGCACACGCCTTTAATCCTAGTACTCAGGAGGCAGAGACAGGCAGATCACTGTGAGTTCCAGGCCAGCCTGGTCTACAAAGTCCAGGACAGCCAAGGCTACACAGAGAAACCCTGTCTCGAAAAATCAAAAAAGAAAAAAGGAAAAGGAAAAGAAAAAATGTAAAGGGTTGGGTAATGAATTGGAGCAACCTATGGGTTATGAACCAACTGCTTAATGAGGAAGAAAGAGATTTCCTCTCAGTCATCAGCCATGTGAAGGGCCTTGTCAGTTTACTTTTAGGAGTCTCTCTCTCTGTTTTGTTTCTTTGGTTTGGTTTGTTTGTTTGCTTGCTTGTTTTGTTTTGTTTTTCTGTGTAGCCTTGGCTGTCCTGGACTTGATTTGTAGACCAGGCTGGCCTCAAACTCACAATGATCCGCCCACCTCTGCCTCATGGGTGCGCCGCCAAGCCCAGCTCTAGGAGTCTCTTTAACCCTTAGCTATAAAGCCACAGGAAATGAAAGAAAGATGTTGGCAGGCCAGGAGGGCAGCAAGGACACTAATTTAAGCTGATAGAAGATAGAAAGTTGGTGCCTCGAAGCTAAGCTTGCTGGAACATCCTGTTATCCCAGGCAAGTGTAGAAGGCTCATGCATTTTAGACCATCCTGAGCTATGTAGTGAGACTTTAATGGCGGGGCGGGGGGTGGGGGGGTGGGGGGGGCTGAGTTATAATCTTAGCATTTCAGGAGCCTGAAGCATGAGGATTACAAATTTGAGGCCCAAAACAGTGTGTAGAGTGTAGACAGGATAACTGGGAGGAGGCACTTATTTAGACAGAGCTTGTGTGGGGAAGTGGCTACAAACCAGCATACTCAACGCAAAGGAAATGAACACAAAGCACAGTGCGACGTGTCTGTAATTCCAGCACTTTGAAGAGTCTGAGGCAGGAGACTCACGGGTTTGAGGATGAAAATGTAGTTGTTGGTAGAGTGCTTGCCTGGCACGCAGGAAGTCTTGGGCTCAATCCTCAACATTATTAAAAACAAAAACAAAAACAAAACAAACAGGGCATCCTGACTCCTCCCACTTGTAGTCCTAGCATTTGGAACAGGACACAGAAGGATTACCGTGAGCTGGAGGCCAGCCAGGACTACACAGCAAGACCCTGCCTCACCCCCTACACTTTTTAGTTTAAAAAGAAAAGAATTCATTTTATTTCAGCAGATCCTTTTTTTTTTTTTTTTTAATGTTAGGCTTCTTGTACGTGAATGAGTATTTATATCTGTGTATGCATGTGCCTGATGCTTGTGAAGGTCAGAAGAAGGTATCACATCTCCTGGAACTGGAATTGTCAATAATTGTGATAGGCTATGTGGGTGCTGGGAATTGAACCAGGCTCTCTGTAAGAAATGCTCCTGGCCGCACGTGGTGGTGCATGCCTTTAATCCCAGCACTTGGGAGGCAAAGGCAGGTGGATCGCTGTGAGTTCGAGGCCAGCCTGGTCTACAAAGCGAGTCCAGGACAGCTAACGCTACACCGAGAAACCCTGTCTCGAAAAACCAAAATAAATAAATAAATGCTCTTGACCATTAAGCTACCTCTCCAGCCCCCAGTAAGTGCTTCTTGAAATCATATTTTATTTACGTATGTGTCAGAGGACATTTGCAAGAGTTGGTTCTTTTCTTCCACCTGTGGGTCTTGGGAATGTAACTCAGGATGTGTTGGCAGCAAGTACCTTTATCCACTAAACCATCTTACCAGTCTAGGGCTGGATTCAATCCTTGGCACCACATAAAATGGCACACGCATGTAGTTTCAGCAGTCAGGAAGTGGAGACAGGAATATCAAAGTTCAACTCAACTATATGAGACCCTGTCTCCAAAAACTAAATTAAAAAGTTTAACGTATATAAGCCCATTTGGTTTGTCAAAAACAAAATCCTTCCATGAACTAAGCATTCACAAAACTGTATGTATGAAAGTAAATTATGTCTCATAATTATAACCGTAAAGAAATGTCATAGCAGGCGCAGTACACGCCTTTAATCCCAGCACTCAGGAGGCAGAGGCAGGGGGATCCCTGTGAGTTTGAGGCTAGCCTGGTCTACAAAGCAAGTCCAGGACAGCCAGGGCTGTTACACAGAGAAACCCTGTCTCAAAAAAAAAAAAAAAAAGTTATGATTTATAATAAAGATAATTGGAGCGGTGAATAGACTCACAACTAGGAGAAAAATTAATTAAACCCCAGGAAAGATTTCCCAGTCTGTTGGCGGCACTTACCTTTTACCAGAGGCTGAGGTTAATACCACTCTTATCTCCAGATCGGGGGTCTGTGAATGAAGCTCACTGTGAACACCTGGTGAGCGTGAGCAAACAACTAAACCCAGAAATGTGGGGCTGAACTCAAGTAGCTCAGGAGAAAGAAAACTGGAGAATCCAGGTGGGTGGAAAGAATTTACAGTGTGGAGCCAGGCGTGGTGGCGCATACCTTTAATGCCAGCACCCGGGAGGCAGAGGCAGGTGGATCGCTGTGAGTTCGAGGCCAGCCTGGTCTACAAAGTGAGTCCAAGATGGCCATGGCTACACAGAGAAACCCTGTCTCGAAAAACCAAAAAAAAAAAAAAAAAAAAGAGTTTACAGTGTGGACTGGAGGGCTGGCTGCCACCCAAAGCTAGAGGCAGAGAAAAAGGAAATAAGACAGCAAAGAAACCAGGGCATGTCTGATAAAATTGCTTTAATCTCTTGAAAAGATGGATTTGGGCTGAAGAGATGGCTCAGAGGTTAAGAGTGCTGGCTGCTCTTCCAAAGGTCGTGAGTTCCACTCCCAGAAACCACACAGTAGTTCACAACCATCTATAATGAGATCTGGTATCCTCTTCTGGTATGCAGTCATTACTTGCAGACAGAACACTGTATACATAATAAATAAATAAATCTTTTTTTTAAAAGTTGGATACATATCTGAGCCACCTTGCTCTTTTTTGTTGTTGTTTTTGTTTTTGTTTTTGGAAACAGCATTTCTCTGTGTAGCCTTGGCTGTCCTGGACCTGCTTTGTAGACCAGGCTGGCCTCAAACCCATAGATACACCTACCTCTGCCTCCCGAGTGCTGGGATTAAAGGCGTGGGCCACTGGGCCCAGCCTTATTTCTTTTCTTTTCTTTTTTTTTTTTTTTTTTTTTTTTTTTTTTTTGAGACAGGGTTTCTCTATGTAACAGCTCTAGCTGTCCTGAAACTCGCTCTGTCATGCAGGCTGGCCTCGAACTCATAGAGATCCACCTGCCTCTGCCTCCCAAGTGCTAGGATTAAAGGCGTGCACCACCACCACCCGGCTTTATTTCTTTACTTTCTTTCAGAGCCTAAATGGCACTATGTAGTCCTTTATAGAAAGTGTGTGTATTGTTGCTATAAATTTATAGCTCCACAGCCACAATTCCATCTCCTTCATATTTTGGGGTGCAGTTAGTACTATAGGCCTAGTGGTCATCTCAGTCCTAGAGTAGTGTTTAGAAAAACTCTGAATCCAATCCCCAGCAGTACCATAAGAAACAAAAGAAAAAAAAGCACTAGGGATAAATAGGACACATGCCTATAATAAAGCTATTTGGAAGTTTGAGGCAGGAGGATCACAATTTCAAGGCTAAATCAACTGCAAGATTAAGAGATGGCTCAGAAGTTAAGAGCACTGGCTGCTCTTCCAAAGGTCCAGAGTTCAGTTCCCAGCGACTTTTGAGCAAAACCACATGATAACTCACAATAATCTATAATCATATCTGGTACCCTCTCCTGGTATGCAGGCAGAACACTGTATACATAATAATTTAAAAACAAAAACTGTTCTGCTACTTTTGCACAAAAGTTGCCACAGACAACACATAAAGGGATGGCAATGGCAGCAGTTTGTTGACTCTGGTCTACAGCAGTGGTTGTTTATAGCTTTGTATTGAAAACATCAGAGGAGCCCATCAAATCACAAATGCCCATGCTTTTTGTTATTGTTGGGGGTTGGGCAGGAGGTAAACTTTACTATGTAGCCCACCCTGGCCTTGACTCTTTGATCTTCCTGCTTCCTCCTAAGGACTGGGATTATACATGTCCTACCAGACAAAGCTAGGACGTTTCTTCTATAAAAAAATAAAAAGTTGGGCTGGAGAGATGGCTCAGAGGTTAACTTCCAAAGGTCCTGAGTTCAATTCCCAGCAACCACACGGTGGCTCACAATCATCTATACTGAGATCTGGTACCTTCTTCTGGCATACAGGCACACATAATAAATAAATATTTAAAAACAAAAATAAATAAAAGTTATGTGTATGAATATCTTGCTTGCAAGTATGTCTGTATACCATGTGCAGTCCTGGTACCCAAGGAGGCCAAAAGAGGGCATCAAGTCCTTGGAACTAGAGTTACACAGTTAGGTTGTCAGCTGCCATCCGCATGACTGCCAAGAACCAAATGCACATCCTCTGCAACCAAAAAAAAGGTGCTAATTTTTCTTTCTTTCTTGGGGGGCGGGGGCTCGAGACAGGGTTTCTCTGTGTAGCCTTGGCTATCCTGTACTCACTTTGTAGACCAGGCTGGCCTCGAACCCCCCTGCCTCTGCCTCCCAAGTGCTGGGATTAAAAGTGAGCACCACCACATCAGGCCACAAGTACTCTTCAGTCTTGCTCTGTTACCCAGGCTAGCCAAGAACTGAATCCCCAGGTTCAGCCTCCCAACTAACTGGGACTGTACACACCTAGCTCCAAGACTTTTTAGAACTACTAAGTGACTATTTGATGTGCATTCTGGGCTGGAAACTGCTGTTTTAGGTCAACTTTGGGTGTTCAGACTGCTCTAACGGGATGGTAGGGGACAGATGAATGGACAAGGATCCTGAGATAAACTGAGAACTAGATTGATATTGAACCGTTTTTCTCCCACCGGACAAATCAAATGCTTCTAGTGCTTGATTAAATGCTCTTTATTTGAGTTTTTCATATGTGAAGCACTACAGTGACTTGCCCAGGCCAGCAAGGTGGCCATGAGAAAGGTCACAACCCGGAAGTGCTTTACCTAGCCCTCTTTCTCCAGCCATTCCTTATAGGCCCCCGCATAGTTTCGAGCCCTGTGGAGGAGAAAGAGTGTTGAGGGAAGCCCAGGCCCAGGAGGCGGCTCCCAGTGAGTTCCCAGCTAACAAGCCTTTGTCATACCCTGTGTATCCAAGGCCTTGTGCCAGCTGTGTGGCCTGGAGGCCCCTCCTGCCCATCTGACAGAAGAAAATAAGATTCTTGTCTTCGAGCTTTGGCTTCTCAGCACAGTACGAAGCCTGGAAAACAGCCGGGGCCATGTTCAAGGCGATTTCCAACTCAGACACTGAGTGAAGACAAAACGGAAAGCCAGTGGCACACTGAGGTGCACAAGAAGGGCCCGAAAGCCCGGGGTCCTGGCGGTGACCAATCTGCAACGATTGTCCAAACGTGTCGAGCGGCCACCTCCACTTCATACCTCTAAAAGAACAGCCTACCAGTGCGGGGAGTTAGGCCAACAAGCACCCACTTCCTGAGTCGTAAGGAGGCAGTGGAGAGTCGTGTGGATTAGAGTTTACAGCTTCAGGGAAGTCAAGCATACAGCTTTTGATCTGTTCCTCTGGCCACCTGCTCTCCCCTCAAACTGGATAAGCTAGTTCCGCTGCCAGGATGCAGCTCCATTCAGCCTTTCTCTAGGGAACTCGAGGGGTGGCTTGAGCAAATATAAGGCCTCCTCTATCTCTACCAGCACCGTCCCCACTCCATCCTCAGTGAGGCCCCTTTAGCTAAAACCATCATGGACCGTCCCTCTGCCAACGCAGGAAATTCTGTACCAGGGATGTTGAGTGCCCCAGGGATGGTACCAGCTGCGGCCTCCTCGCGAGATCGAACATCGAAGAGCCGGGCCCTGCCTGAGGCTAGGAGTGAACGGAGCTCAGAGAACGAGACTGTAGGCACTGAGAAAGAGGACACAAAAGACTTAAAGAGGGCTCGGGAATATGTCTCTTGTGGCCTGTGTGCCCCTCCCTGTGGAGCTGTTTATGAGGAACAGCAAATACCTCACCCTCACATCCCGGGGGGATTCCCAGGTACCTCCAGTCATGGTTCCAGCAACAGCAATTGTGTGACTGTGACGCAGGAATGCAACCCGAAGCATCTCCCGCTCCCTCCCTGAGCCCAATCAGAGACCGGAACCGGAAGCAAAGGCATGGCCTCTGGAGGACACACACACAGCGCGCAGGAGTACCTGTCGGTGATACGGGTAACACCAGCCCATAGCTGAAACCTTTAATGACTTGCCAGTGTGGGCCGGAAATTGACATTCAGGTTTGGCACAGGTAGCAGGGCTCTGGTTAATGAGTATGGGCTCAGTAGCACCCCAGCCCAAGGCTGACCCAGCCCTTACTGGTCAAAGAGTAATATGCATTCTCCCTTCCCCCAAGAGCCCACAAAAAGAGGGAAACAGACAACTGTGGCTCTAAACAATTTTATCTTTAAAAAAAAAAAAAAGTAAAGAAATAAAAAGAACCAACCCCAGAACGGGGCAGGCCCCCAGTCAGCCCCTGCCTATAGTCCTCCCTGGCTCCAGAGCCTTCTGCAGAGGCCTCAGCTGCTCGATGAGCTGAACCCTCTCACTCACTACTCATGGGATAGCAGCCACTTAGCATCCTCCCTGCCTCCTGAATACACCTGCTCCCCAGAGTCATGAGGTGCGTATCTTGGCTTCTGCTCCAGAGGAGGAAGCAGTGAAGTGCTAGACCTGCAGAGTGCCCGCTGACCCTCTGCTGGGCGCTCTAAGCAAGCACAGGCAAGCCCAGATTTAGTGTGTCCAGTGTCC
This sequence comes from Acomys russatus, assembly GCF_903995435.1. Classification (NCBI taxonomy): domain Eukaryota; kingdom Metazoa; phylum Chordata; class Mammalia; order Rodentia; family Muridae; genus Acomys; species Acomys russatus. Next base: position 67,151,201 of record NC_067142.1, on the reverse strand, counting down.
ATCAAGGGGACAGCACATGCAATGTGCAAAAGGGGCACAAGCGCCCAGGGACTGCACGGTGGGAGCAAGCAAGGCTGTCGGTACATGTCCACGGAGTGTCTCACACCGTTCTCTGCAGACTACCACACCACAGGGCCTCCGCTCCAAGACACGCTTGCCAAACTCCCCCAGCCCCACGCCAGAAGGAGGCAGTGGAGGGAAGGGGCATATGCGATTAGTCTGCTGCTCCCAGCTGCCTGCAGTTCTAGGGCCCAAAGCCCAGAGTCTCCATAGTTAGTTGCTGTCATTCTTGATGACGACCTCTAATCCATGGTGCCGTAACTGAGCTCGGAGCAGCAGGTTCTTGTTTTTAAGATCTTCCACCTGCATAGAAAGGAGGCAGTAATGGAAACGGTTAGCGGGGCGCGGGGGGGAGGGGGTGGGGAAGAAGCGCCTTGAACTCGCGCGCGCACGCGCACACACACACACACACACACTCTGCTAAGAAGGGCAATGCAAAGCATTTCCTAGGGACTCCGAACTGGGTGAACTGGGTCAGCGGCTGCAGCGCTGCCAAGGGGCCCGCGCTGGCGTCAGCCTGACCTGCTGTCGAAGCACGTCATTGTCTAGCTGCAGCTGATCCAAGCCCTGCAGTTCTTCAGACAAGCGATGGTTGCTCTGCCGCAGCTCCTGGATGTAATCACAGGCTTTGGAAAGGATTCCGCCTTTACTCTGCAAGGCGAAGAAGGCAAGAAAATGAGGGCCAAGCCTTCTGGGACCACGCTTACTTCCCACGAGCACTGGGGATCAGAACAGGGATGCAACACCTCAGAGAGTATTATGGAAAGAGGGCTGGCCGTGTCCGCCCCACTCGCCCCCATTTCTGGAAACAATGCCAAGAGACCCTGCCTGTTACCAGGGTCTTGCCATGACCTGGCCAGACTTGGTGCTCTCCATAGAACAGTCTGGGATGATTTTGGACAGCTGTACAATCCAGTTGTTGATCTTGTCCCGGCGGCGGCGCTCCACTGTGGGGCCAAGTGAGGGACACTGTGACTCGGCAGGACATGACCAGCCCTATCGCCTCCGCACTGTAGTTCCCAACTCAACACAGGCTGTTCCTGGCTTCACACCTGGATATCACCTACCTTCATTGTGCTGAGCCCTGCGCTTCTCATCTCGAGTTGTCCTGGGAGCCTCTGACTTACTGATAATAGAGTTCAGGGTAGCCGGACCAAGGAAGAGGCAAAGAAGCAGGCAAAACAAGAGTGGTGTTTAGGGTGAAGAATTCTATAAGATTTAGCCAGCACTGAGACTATTAACATTAGGTATTATTAATCATAATGACTAATTCACTCACGGGGAGTAAGGATGGGTCCTGGGGGCAATCGATCGCTGGCTCCCTCCCTGTAATACTTCTTGTGGTGACATCATCACAAAGAATTGACCTGGGAAGATATAAGGTAGGTTTTGTCAGTCAGGACCTGGGACTAGGAACCTCACCAGGACCTTGGGACCCTTTTGAGAACATACTCCCACCAGCTTGGAAAGCAGCTCAGACTCGCTACATCAATCTTAGTGATGACTAAAAGCCATGTGCTAAAGCCCAGAGGCCCTACCATACCCCACAGGCCTGTCCCTCCAGCCCCCAGCCTTGTGCAGCGTCTCACCAGTGCTAGGAGGGGTTGCCTGCCCCAGTAGTGCCTCTGAGCCCTGGGTGGTAACAACGGCGGTTGTACTCCCCGATGTGGTACCCCCTGACCCATCTCCCACTGCGGTGCTGGGAAAGTACGTGTAATGTGTTTCAGCCGCTGTTCCCTCTGTGTCAACTGCATCATCACTGGTGAACGCACCCTGGATCACTGCCTGAGAAGGGAAATGAGAGCAGGGTCCAGTCAGTCAGGGACTTACTCCCACTCCATCATCCTGAGTTTCTATCCTTTAGCAGAAAGAAGGAGAAACATAAAAAGCCATGTGCCCAAAAATAGCTCTGAATTCAACCCAACACAAAACTAAAGTGTTTTTGTTTTTGAGACAGGGTTTCTATGTGTAGCCTTGGCTGTCCTGGACTCTCTTTGTAGAGATCCGCCCACCTCTGTCTCCCGAGTGCTGGGATTAAAGGTGTGTACCACCACGCCCAGCTAAAACTTAAGTTTTAAGATATATTTTTATCTCTGGGTGTGGTGGCACACGCCTGTAATGCCAGCACTCAGAGAAGCAGAGGCAGGCAGATCTCTGAGTTGGAGGCCAGCCTAGTCTACAAAGTGAGTCCAGGTCAGAAGGCTACACAGAGAAGCCCTGTCTCAAACAAACAAAAACAAAAACAAACAAAAAAAAGAAGGCAGGCATGGTGGCACATGCCTTTAATTCCAGCACTCAGGAGGCAAAGACAGGCAGATCACTGTGAGTTTGAGGCTGGCCTGCTCTACAAAGTGAGTCTAGGACAGCCAAGGCTACATAGAGAAACTATTTCTTGAAAAAAACAAAAACAAACAGGAAAAAAAAAGAAAGAAAAGAAAAGGAGTTGGAGATCAGCACTGTCTGCTCTTCAGAGGTCCTGAGTTCAATTCCCAGCAACCACACAGTGGCTCACAACCACCTATGTGACCTAGTGCCCTCTTCTGGTGGGCAGGTGTACATGTAGATAGTGTTCTTTTATATAAATAAATACATCTTAAAAAATAAAGAGAAAAAAGGATTTTTATGTGTGTGAGTATTTTGCCTACAGGTATGTGTAAGCACTGTGTGTGTCTGGTGCTTGCGGACATCAGAGAAGGGCATTTGCGCCCCTGCAGCCAGATGATTGTGAGCCACCATGCAGTAATTAGGAACTGAACTCAGGTCCTCTGTAAGAGCAACAAGTGCTTTTAACCGCGGAGCCACCTCTCCAGGCCCAGTTGCATGTCTTTTGGGCATGATCTTGTCAATGACAAGGTAATGTCTCAATGAGAAAAGGTTGAACACATCTGGACCCAGTGCTTTGGGCCAAGGCAACCCACTGTTCCTGATTTCATGCCCCCTCCCTGTCTGCTCCCTAGTTCCTTAGCGCTAAGAGCTCTCTAGTCCTCTCACAGCCTATCCCCCTGTACCTGGGTCATAGACTGAGTGGCAGGGTAGCCACTGATGGCGCTAGTGCCCTCTGTCTGGCCATCCAGCTGCCCCTCAGACACCTGGATCACCCTGTACATCACCTAGAAGCGAAGAAGAAGGAGGTGGGGGTGGGAAGAGAAGACAAGAGTAAGTCTTAGAAAGTGCCTCTTGTATCGACTCCCTGCAGTCTTTCAGAGACACAGACTCAGTTGTTATCCCTTCTTCGCCATGTTGGGGCTTTAGCACACCCAGCCCCATACCAATCTCCAAGCCTCCGATTAATGTTTCCTCCCAAAGCCTACAGTTTCATATCATTCTCTAAGCCGCAGCTCCCCAAAACAAATTCATGCACCGCCCCCCCTCGCAACCTCAACCCCAGGTAACATCTGCAGCCACCTGGCCCCCTCCCTTACCTGGCCCCCCTCCCTTACCTGGCCCCCTCCCTTACCTGGCCCCCATTCTCAGTTCGGAAGACGTACTTGACGTTGGGGTCAGGGAAGGTGGCAGCTGACTGGATGCTGGCGATAGCTACGCTAGTTGGGTCCTCTCCAGTAGCCACTGCACCTAAATTAAAAGAGGCAAAGGCAGATCTGTGAGTTAACTGCCTTTCTCCCTGTTCTACTTACATGTCATTTTAAAGGAACACAGCATGGAGGAGAGAGGCCAGTCCACTGAAGACAGAGAGGCTATGATGGGCTCTTGGTCTTGACTTTTAATATTCACCTTCCTGAATCTGCACTGTCCCCTCTTCAGTTTCAGCTGTTTTCTGCTGCCTATTTGTGGTGAAACAAAAAATAAATGAAAGACGTGAGAAGCTTGCTGACCTAATAGCATGGTTTCCAAACTCACTGACATGCACAACAAATGTTAGGTTAGATAATAATAGTATTTATTACTGCTGGTCATGGTGGCGCATTCTTTCAATCTCAGCACTCAAGAGGCAATAGCAGGTGGATTTCTGTGAGTTTGAGGCCAGCCTGTCTACATAGTAAGTTTGAGGACAGCCAGGGCTATGTAGAGATATATTCTGTCTCAAAAAAAACAAAATAAAACAAAAAACTAGTAACTAAGTGTTTACCATGTACATAGACACCAGGCTATAAGCACTTTAAAAAAAAAAATTTTGAGACAAGGTTTCTCTGTGTAGCCTTGGCTGTCCTAGACTCTCTTTGTAGACCAGCCTGGCCTTGAACTCACAGTGATCCACCTGCCTCTCTCTGCCTCCCCAGTGCTTAGGAACTTTTTTGGTTTTTTGTTTTTTGTTTTTGAGACAGGGTTTCTCTGTGTATCCTCGGCTGTCCTCGATTCACTTTGTAGACCAGGCTTGTCTCTGCCTCCAACGTGCTAGATTAAAGGCGTGTGCCACTACACCCAGCTCCTTTTTTGTTTTTCAAGCCAGAGTTTTCCTTTATCTGGCCCTAACTGTCCTGGAACTTGTTCTGTAGAGCAGGCTAATCTTGAACTGAAGAGATTAGCCTGCCTCTGCTGAGATGAAAGGAATACACCACCACCTCCCAGCATACTATCTAGATACTAATACTAGCACATGAAATACAGTTTTATAGACAGGGAAGCTAAAACACATATCTGTTAAGTGATGGAGCTGGGGGACCTGAACTCAGGTCTTCCTCAATCTAATCCAGTCATTTTTGCATCCTCCCAGACCATCCCTCTCTCTTCCCAGACACGACTTCTTCACTTACCCCTTCATCTCTCCGTGAGGGGGCTCATCCGAGGAGCTGGTCTTTTCTTGGAGGTCTTTGTATCTCCTGACTCAAAGGCTTGAGTGCTAAATCCTGGCGGAAATCGTAGAGTGGCAGTGAGGCTAGGCAGTGAACAGCTTTCCAGGTTCAGGAACCTAGGTCCAAGAAAACACAGCCAAGAAAATGAACCAATCATCTGCAAGGGACAGTCAGCTCCCCCCAATCCTGGTGGCAAGGGCTGGCCTGAAGCCATTGAAAAAAGAGACTCTTACTGGGCTCGGTGGTGCACACCTTTAATCCCAGCACTTGGGAGGCAGAGGCAGGCAGATCGCTGTGAGTTGGAGGCCAGCTTGATCTACAAAATGAGTCCAGGACAGCCAAGGCTACATACACAGAGAGACCCTGTCTCGAAAAAAAAAAAAAAAACAAAACAAAAACAAAAAAATAAGAAAAAGCAACTCTTCTGCTGGACGTTGTGGAACATCTGTAATACCAGCACCAAGAAAAAAAAGAGAGAGAGAGACAGAATACTAGGTGTGCTTGCTCATGGCTGTGATACCAACACTTGGGAAGTAGAGGCCATCCTGGATTGCAAAGCAAATTTCAGGCCACATTGGGCTATAGGAATTTGTCTCAGACAAAACAAAACAACACAAAGTAGGAGATGGTTCAGGGGCAAAAGCACTTGGAGTGGAAATCTAAGACCCGAGTCCTAAAACCAACACAAGAAAGGGATGCAGTAGCGCAGGCATATGTGATCACAGTACCCCTCATGAAGAGATGAGCAGCAGAGATGTAGGGGTGGAGACTGTGTCTCTATCAAGGTGGACCAACAAGAACTGACATCCTAAGGTTGTTCTCTGACCAAAATAAAGGTTGTAAGGTGGCTCAGCAAGCTGGGTGGTGGTGTCACATGCCTAATTCCAGCACTTGGGAGGCACAGGCAGGTAGATCTCTGAGTTCAAGGCCAGCCTGGTCTACAGACTACCTGAAAAAAACAAACAACAATAAAAAAAAAAAACGAAGGCAGATAGGTGCAGTGGCGCCAGGTTTAGGACAACCAAGGCTATACAGAGAAACCCTCTGTTAAAAAAATAAATAAAAATGAGCCGGGCGTGATGGTGCATGCCTTTAATCCCAGCACTCAGGAGGCAGAGGCCAGCAGATCGCTGTGAGTTCGAGGCCAGCCTGGTCTACAAAGTGAGTCCAGGACAGTCAAGGCTACACAGAGAAACCCTGTCTCAAAATCCAAACCAAAACAAAACAAAATTTAAAATGCTAGTCCCCACCAGGTGTTTTTTGGTGCACGTAGTCCCAGCACTCAGGAAGCAAAGGCAGACAGATCTGTGAGTTTGAGGCCAGCTTAGTCTACGTAGTGAGTTCCAGGACAGCCAAGGGCTATGTGTAGAGAGAACCTGCCTCAAGATAAAATAACAAAAAGAAATTCCATCCCTAAAATCCAGGAAGGGAAAAACAAACTTATTTTTGCCATTGAAAAACCAACCACCAGCCACAAAACCTAGATTTGGTTCTTGGGCACTATTCTGTCAGGGCTCTTGTTTTGGGGGAGTCCAGATTTATAGCATCTGTTACAAACACTGGAGCCCAAATGCATCATATTCAAGGCTTCTTTATTTTATTCATCAAGGCTTCCTGTAGAGCAACACAGTTGCTAAAATGTTGCCATGACAACTCCAAATCAACTAAGGCTCAGGAGGAAGGGGGGGAAAAAACCAACTCCAGGCTCAGGATTCTGAAGAAAAGACAACGGGGGAGGAATCCATCTACAATGTTCTGCTTTAGGACTCTTGACATCCCGCCAGAGAACGGGGAAAAACAAAGAACTAAGCAGACAGATGCCTCCAGCAAGAAACAGCTGCACCGTACAAAGCAATACAATAATCTCAACAAGAAAGAATCAAGATTTTTGTATAAATTCTCTATCCGTAAGATTCCCCAACCCTTTCTAATCCAACAAAGAAAATCTTAAATTTAGACGATAGCAAGCCTTGGAAAGACCGTGTGCAAAGCAAACGGTAACAATGACAACAAAAAAGAACTGAACGTTAACAGTAACAACAAAAAGGAACTGAAAGTGAAACTGTACAAAGTAACGCAGCAAAGGGAGGAAGCGGCAGGGTTTGGGGACCACCTAGGAGGAGGTCTCCATCCTCAACCGCGAGGAGAAAAAGCTTGTTGCTGGAGGAGGCAATGGAAGGGCCGGCAAGGCACCGGAGGCAACTGTTACAGCCCACAGCTGTCAGAGCAACTTCTGGAGCCACGCAGCAGCGGCGTTAGGCTACTTACTCAAATCTTGGTTGTACATCCGGAAGCGTTTCCTGAGCATTAAGAATATGTGACACGGAAATCAGCATAGGATGTTGTGGTTTGCACGCTCAAGGGGGGGGGGGCAGCAAATGCCCTCACTAAACACGGACGCAAAGGCAATAAAAAGCCCAGATCAAGTTCCCAAAGAAAACAGGCGCCGGGACCTTGCCTGAGAACGAGACGTCTCCCTGCAGGCCAACCAACTGGTAGTAGGCGCTTGGGGAGCTGAGCAACCCGGCCAGGCGCGCGCCCCGAAGCCCGCGCGGTGACCCCAGCCGGCCCAGCCCCGGCTGCTCCGCAGAGGAGACGGAGAGGACGCCGGGGACCTCCCCCAGGCCAGTGGGCTCGCAGCAGGACACCGCGGGAGGGTGGGACCTGTGCACTCCCGGGCAGGGAGCGGGAGCTCGGCCCACAAAGCAAGACAGAAGATAAAGAGTCAAGCACTGTCCCCTCCCCCAAAACAAAGGCATCGTGCGCCTGCGATGCCGGGCGTGAGAGACTGAAGCAAAACCAAAGCCGCCCCCGCCTTGCCGGTCCATTTCGTCTCCAGACTCCGGCCGGCTCCTACGCACTCACCGGCCCAGGCCGCTTCAGTCGCCAAGGTCCCCCGACAGCGTTCTCCTTCTCTGGATCTAGGTCTCTCCATAGACAGCTGCTCATGCGCAATCCCAGCCTGCGGCCATATTGGTGAGGGGCGGAAGTGTTTCCTCGACCCGCCCAGCCTCCTGCTGGCCACCGAGCCTCCGGGTTTCCGCTCGCTCTAAACTTGATGCGGGCTAAAGCTGACGGGGGTATGTCAGTTTTTACAGGTCCCGAAGAGAAACAATATCCCTGGGACGTCTCTAGAGTCCTAGCTGTTCTCAGTAAGAACCAGAAAGAAACGACCAAATTGTACTTCCATCTTAGTGCGAGGCGGAGCATTTTTAGTTCCAGTAAAAGGAAGTAAAGGAGAAACGGCGTTCTTAGACGCCATCTTTAACGAGGGCAAGGTGGGCCGCCATCTTGGATCAGAGCATCATTTTGAGGGGTTTCCGAGTGGACTTTGGGACATTTCTGGGCATACGTATATCTGGGTACATTCCTTTGTATTAGGTCAGCAATACACCAAAGACCTTATAGCTTCCAGTTTTCCTAAGGCGTGCTCACACACACACACACACACACACACACACAAAATTTTGATTACCATTTTTCTCATTCAGGGAGTTTACTCATAGTGGTTTTGGAATAGTGAAGTATAGAATAGCTGAAATTCAAATTACAAAACCATTCAAACCCTAAAATGACCTTTTTTTTTTTTTTTTTTAAGATAGTCTCTTTTTATGTAGTCCTGAACTGTCCTACGTAGACCAGGCTATTCTCTGGCCTTGCCCTAGCACCACCCCACCCCCCTTGTGCAGGGACTGAAGGCACATACCAACCACACCCTGGAAACTGCCACTTCTTAACTCTGAGATCTTTGATAAGCATTTTTACTTAATACAACTTAATTTTTTCATCTGTAAAATTGAAATGCCAATACTAACTTCACCGAGTTAAGTGGATTTAGTAAATTTAAGGGCAAAGTTTTTATGTTCATAAACTAGCTCAATTCCTGGCAGTTCATCCTGGCAGATGAACATTATGTAAATAAAGTTTCTCTTCCCCATTTCTCAACCATCATGAACTCAGTTCTACTGTCTAGCTACAGGTCTCCATGACAACTGAGGAAGAACATCTAAACAAGAAAAAAAAACCACAAAAACGAAATATATACGTTTTGGCAACATTCAAATGTGATACTTTTCACCCAAATCTTTAGTAAGAGTAAAACTGGGCTGGAGAAATGGCTCAGTGGTTAAGGGTACCACCTGCTCTTCCAGAGGTCCTGAGTTCAATTCCCAGCAACCACATGTTGGCTCACAACCATCTATAGTGTTATCTGATGCCCTCTTCTGCAGATAAAGCACTCATATGCAATAAATAAATCTTTAAAAAAAAAAAAAGAAGAGTAAATCCATACACTATTTAAATTTTTTTTATCAACATTTATTATCAATCACCATTGCTAAATGGAGCCTGTAGCCCCTGCCTGTGCAGAGAAACAGTGCCAGGGCCACTGGGATGACATTCCTCTTTCCTAAAATGGGAGGAGGTTATTCTAATGAGAAAAAGAAAAACCAGAGGGATCTGTACTGGACCTCTTCTGTAGAAGAATTGAAGGCAGAGGATATCCATTTCCTTCAGCAAACACTGAGGACTTTAAAGAGCTTCTTGGATGTGTTTCTCCTAATCTAGAATTAATAGGGCCAGGAGATAGCCAAAGATCTGGGAACAAAACAGGGGTGAGCAATTTCTATATCTGGTCCTGTATTTCCCACATCTACCCTAACTTCTATGAAGAGAAAGTTCACAGCCTCAGAAGAGGGCAGGAGTTTGCCTGGAATTCCCTCTCCCTGTTTAAAATAATTAAGAAAAAAAAATTAGCTGGGTGTGGTTGGCACATGCCTTTAATCCCAGCACTCGGGAGGCAGAAGCAGGCAGATCTTGGAGTTCGAGGTCAGCCTGGTCTACAAAGACAGTCCAGGACAGCCAGGACTGTTACACAGAGAAACTGTCTCAACACACACACATCCGCCCCCGAAAAAAAAGAAAGAAAAGAAAAAGAAAGAGAGAAAAAAGAAAAGACTTAAGTTTCTACCTATCTATATTTCAGTTAATAACCAGAACTTCACGGGAACAAACCTTTCTCTATTTCTTAAGACTCTGCTGAGAGATAAGTGCTTTATGATAACAAACTCAAGTAAACCCATTAAGGCAGTGCCTCCCATGGTCACACGGTCACAAGCAGTAGCTGGAGTTACGCCTATGGAGTTAAGACTCTTCAGCTGCTGAGACGCCAAGGACAGCTAGGCAGGGACTCCACAGATTGATGGTAATTTCTTGGTCCTAACCCTAATCACAGTCCTTTGTCTTTCCCACGATTAGTCTGTGTTTCAAATGCGTATGTCTGGCGCTGAGGGGCCACAAGAGCTGCAGCGGCGGGTTGAACCTCTCTTGGGGGCAGACTAAGCCGGCTCCTGGGCTCAGACCCTTCTGTGCCTTCTGGCGAGGGGAGTTCCAGACAACTCAGGGGTCGGGAAGAATGGGGAGGAATCGTGCTACAAGGAGAGGTTCTGGAGTTGAGGCTATAGTCCCCACTTCCGGTACAGGTCTGGGTCCGCCGGACCGCCCCAGCCTCAGTCCTCTGGCGTTCACGGGCCAGGGCCACAGCAGCATCGAAGGAAAGACTTCCGCCATTCCTCCAGGAAGCGCGAGAAGCCCAAGCCCTCTCTCCAGGAGTCCCATCAAGCCTACCAGGCCTCGGACATGGGCTTGCAGGTGCTATGTGGATCTTGCTACACATTGCACTGGGCATCTTGGCAAACTGTGGTTTGGGGGGCACTACGGGAACAGAGCGGGCCTGTCGGACCTGAACAACGGTGGAAGCCAGACGCATGCCCACACCACCCGCTGAACCACAGGGACAAGAATACAGGTCACATGCCTCGAGACTGAGCTGTCCCTCAGCCTCCATCCCCTCTGGTTCCGATGGCTGTGGGGGCGCTGGTTCCACCTCAGAAGTCTGGTCGTTGACTTCTGAACTGTCAACCTCCAGAACCTCGACCCCTGGCCCTTCAGAGAGGGCCCCCTCTAATAAGTGGTCACCAACAGCTCTCTTGCCTTTGGTGTCTACGTCTACACGTCTTTGTTCCTTGCTGACTTGCTCTTCTTTCCCATCACCATCATCATCCTCTTGACTTCCACTATCTTCACCATGTCCTTGGTCTCCTCTTGACTCAGGGTCACTACTCCCGCCCTGGTCTTTGATCTCATCCTTTCTGCCTTTCTCAGCCTCTTGCTTGTGCACACCTTCCCAGCTCTCCCCAGGAAGCAGGTATTCTTGGACCACATGCTCTGGATCCATTTCAGATTCTACTGGGGTGGCCCCTCCTTTCTCAGCCTCTTCTTTTTCCCCACTCTCTCTTTCTTTCTCGTCTTTAGCCTGTTCTCCTCGCAGTTTCTCCATATCCTGAGCCTCCTCCGTACTTTCAACCTCTTGACCTTTGGAATTTTCTTCCTTGGCCTCCACCTTTTCACTACTCCTTTCTTCAAAACAACCCACAACCTTTTGGCTTCTTTCAGCCTCCCCTCCTCCCTCATCAGCCTTTCCAGCCTCAATCTCAGTCCCTGGCGTTGCCTCTGCTTCTTCCCTGTTATCTGATGTGCTTCCGGGCTCCGTTTCCTTTTCCTGTCCAGTTTCCCAGCATGCCGGTTCTTCTTCAGCCTGTGTTGGAGGTGGTTTCCCACACCTTGCTTCCTCTTCCTCCAGGCTCCCTACACCTTCCCAGTTCGTGGGTTTAGGCCCCAGAATTGGACTCAAATCATCATAAGCACTCAAGAAGACATCTTCCCCACTTTCCTCTTCCACTTCAGGTGCGGGACCAGCAGAATCAAGGGAACAGCAGTTAGGAGCCAGGACGTACTGTGCATCATCCAGAGACAGGTCATCCAGGGGTGGCTCCACAGAGAACTCCTCCACCTGTAGGCATAGCATTGTGTCTAAGAAGCAGGTAGCCCTATCCACTCTCTGGGCTACGCATCCCCGCATCCCAGCATGTCTCCTCCTTACCTGAGGCCCAACTCCCAGGAGCTCCTCCAGGTAGCCCATCCCAGGGTCGTCCTCCCCAAGGGAGAAAGCTGCTGCTCCTGCTGCTCCTGTGGCTCCTGCCTGGGCCCCGTCCCTGTCCTCCACCCCTACCCACTCAGGCTCTGAGCTGCTCAAGTCCTCGAGGAAGGAGAAGGAATCCTGCACCTCCTGGGACAAGGTGTCCTCCAGGGCAGGAGTCATGTCTGCTGGGCTTGAGTCAATCAGGGGACCCGGGACTGATCTCGCCTCCGACTTCTCATCTGCTGAGGGAAAGACAGCTCCAGGAATCAAAAGTCAAGGTCAGCCCCAACCCTCTCCAATATGGTACTCCTTACACTGACATGCTTAGGGGCCCAACACTCCTGGCGTATAATACGTAGTGTTATAGTCCTCTCAGACCAGAACGCTCAACTACTTATACCTCTCTTTACTAATTCTCACCCAAGTGTCAAGCATTGTGGGTTGTTTGTGTCTTCCTTTCTCCCCCCACCCGCCGCCCCCAGACAGGGTTTCTCTGTGTAGGCTTGGCTGTCGTGGACTCACTTTGTAGACCAGGTTGGCCTCGAACTCACAGTGAGTCTATCTCTGCCTCCTGAGTGTTAGGATTAAAGGCATGCACCAGCATGCCTGGGCTGGTGATGCACACCTTTAATTCCCAGCACTCAAGGAGGCAGAGGCAGGCAATCTGAGTTCAAGGCCAGTTGGTCCTTAGAGCGAATCCAGGACAGCCAGGACTATAAGAAAAACTCTGTCTCAAAAAACAAAAAAAACCACCACCACCACCACCACCACCACCCCACCCTGCCCCAAAAGCATGCATCACCATGACCAGCTCTAAGCATTTTTTATATTTTTATAATGATTTTTTTTCTATTTTCCCTGCCGAATAAAATATTATGGAGAGGGACTGGAAAGATGGTTCTGTTCATTAAGAGATTGTATGCAAATATCAGAACAGGACAGGAGTTTGATTCCCCAGAATTAGTGTAAAATAACCCAGGATACAACAGTGCTGGGAGAAGGGGGCAGGTGGGTCTGTCCACGGAGCTAGTTGGCTAACTACCCTAGCCTGGCAAGTTCTACGCCAGTGAAATACTAGGTCATAGGAGAAAAAAAAAAGCGTGGACAATATCAGAAGAAGAACACCTAAAGTTGTCCTCTGGTCCCTAAGTTCATGTGCATGCGTGTACATGCAACTCCCCTACACACAATACACTCAAAAAGGAAAGAACTAATATGGAGGACCTTATACCACATGCTTTGCTGAGACAACTCTCCTGTATCCCAGGCTGATCTCAGGCTACGGAGCTGTGGAATGACCTCCAGCTTCCATCCCTCCTCTCCCCACCTCCTAAGTGTTGGGTCACAGACACAAGCCTCCATATCAGGTATATGCTCTGCTGGGGATCAAACCCAGGGCCCTGTGCGCGCTAGGCAAGCGCTCTACCAACTCAGCTGCCTCCTCGGCTCCTTATCTTTGCTTTGCATGTAATAAAAACTGAAGCTCAAATCAAATTTGTTCAGGGTCACTATGTGGTACGGACAAAATCTAAGCTTCGGTCTACTTAATTGTCCTGCTTACCTCTGTCCCACAACCTCAGGACTTCTCTTCAGCGACACTTTGGGAGTAGGAATCTGAGCATGGATCAGACCCTAGCCCTGCTGCTTCCTACCTACGTCAGCAGTAAACTGTTGAAGAGAACTCTCGAGCTCTGCTGCTGTGATGTAAGAATAGCAATGCAGAGCCGGGCGTGGTGGCGCACGCCTTTAGTGCCAGCACTCGGGAGGCAGAGGCAGGTGGATCACTGTAAGTTCGAGGCCAGCCTGGTCTACAACGCAAGTCCAGGACAGCCAAAGGCTACACATAGAAACTCTGTCTTGAAAAACAAAAACAAAAACAAAACAAAACAAAAAAGAATAGCAATGCGTCTCTCTTCATATTATGAAAAACTCAATGAGCCAATGCCTGCAAAGTGCCTAAGTAGCCCTCGCTACATGTTGATACGTGTTTGTTAGATCTTAGTATTAACGTTGCAGTGGTTTTATTTTGTTTTGTTTTTGACAGGGTTTCTCTGTATGCCCTTGGCTGTCCTGGAACTCACTCTGTAGACCAAGGCTGGCCTCAAACTCACAGCAATCCTCCTGCCTCTGCCTCCGGAGCGCTGGGATTAAAGGCGTGCGCCACCACGCCCGGCTGAGATTTCCCCTCTCAATGAACTTTGTACAACCTGATAATATTATGCACTCCCAAACCCCAAATCTAAAACAACACAAAGCCTAAGGGCTGAGGCCTCTGACCTTCCAAGGCCACATCCTCAGCATCAGAACCTCAACCTAAAGTTCTCAGATCCCTTACCAGCCTTATGTGGTCTTCAAGTTCTCACCTGGGGGGCCAGGGCCAAGGCCTGGGCCTGGGCCAGGACCTGAGGCAGGGCTCGACCGGGGCTGTAGGGCGGGACACTCAAGGCCACGGGTAAGCCTGACCAGGGAGACGTTAGAGATGATGTTTGGGGGTACACTGAGGATGGAGGTTATGTGGAGCGGGAGGTTGACATTGTAAGGGTCTGAGATGTGGACCCCAGCACAGCGTTCGGCACGACTGCTACCAGAAGCCCGCAAAGCTGACTGTCCGATTCGTGGAGTTCCTGGCTCAGAATTCGTACTGCCCAGCGCCTCTGCCTCAGGCTCCTGTTCACCTTCTGCTGCGTCTGTAGAATTATTCTCCAAGCTCTCAGGCATTAGCGAGCTTGGCTGAAGACTGCTGGGCCCCTCTGGCTCTGTGGAAGTGAGAAATTGTAAAATTATAAAATGTAAGACGTAAGCCGGGCGTGGTGGCGCACGCCTTTAATCCCAGCACTCGGGAGGCAGAGGCAGGCGGATCGCTGTGAGTTCGAGGCCAGCCTGGTCTACAAAGTGAGTCCATGATGGCCAAGGCTACACAGAGAAACCCTGTCTCGAAAAAACAAAAACAAACAAAATAAATAAAATGTAAGACGTTGGTTTGCCCTGCCTACCCAGAGGCTTCTCCCAGTTCTGGTTACTGCTAGCCTCTGGAGTTACACCCTAGTTCCCAGAATAGCTATATGCCAGCTCCCAAATATCAGAGGTCCCATACGGTTTCCAGTAACCGCCCTAGGGACCCACACCCAAGTCCCCACAAGAGGTCTCCCAACACCAGATGTCCTAATATCCATATGCTCTAACTTGATAAGCAACCCCACCTGCTTTGTGGTTTTAGCCCTTAAAACTAGCCTGTAACAGTCACTGGGGGTCCTTAGCCTCTCGAGTGTGAGGGACCCTGGCGCGGCAGCAATAAACCTTTGCTTTTGCATCAGTGCGTTGTGCCTCGTGTGGTCTCTCACGGCGACCCCCTTCCCAAGTTGGGCGTGAGGGTCCAACAGAAGATAGATACGGAAAAGGTCAGGTAGTCTGTAGCCTCAGCTCCAAAGGCCCTTCAGAGCTCGTGTAAGACCTCAGCTGCTCTGTTTTCTTAGATTCTAGGAGCAGGGTGATTGGAAGGTACCAGAAGCAGCTTCCTTTGGCCACTACTGCAAGTTATCAACTCGTTCAGTGTAGGAGAGATAAAGATGTTTTTGTGTTGATCCCGAGTGTGGGATGGGGAACAGACTAGTGAGAGAGCAGGATGTTTATCTCCTTGGAAGTCAAGCTGTTTCGTGGGGGAGCTTGGATGTTGCCTGATGAAAACATCCTAGTAGAGACTCTGAGAGGAGATACGTAAGTCCAAAACAAGAGGCTTGAGAGAGAGGACTTGAGGTTATTTTGGTTGTTTGTCAACACTGGAAGAGAAGCTCCTAGAGAGAACTGCTCCAGGGAAGACTTCAAGGCTTTGGACTCCAGCTGAGGCTTCAGGTTCCAGCAGCAACTTTGGTGGGATTGCTGGTTTGCTGAGGTCCTGCTGACTACGCCAGGAGAATCGGTCCTCGGAACTAAGGTTTCATTATTGTGTTCTTTTTTGTTTGTTATTTGTCTTTTTGTGTGTGTGTGTGTGTGTTTTGGTTTGGTTTGGTTTTGGGTTTTTTTGTTTTGGTTTGTTTTTTTGGTTTTTTGAGACAGAGTTTCTCTGTGTAGCCTTGGCTGTCCTGGACTCACTTTGTAGACCAGGCTGGCCTCGAACTCACAGCAATCTGCCTGCCTCTGCCTCCTGAGTGCTGGGATTAAAGGCGTGAGCCACCACACCCAGCTCATTATTGTGTTCTTTAATCTCCTTTTCCTATTGTTTGGGTTAGGCGAGTTGTAAGGGAGGTAAGCTTGTTTAATACGTTCATAATAAAATATAGTTGTTAAGAAAATTGAGCCTACAGTTCAGCAGGTCAAAGGTCACACAAACCTGATGGATCTTCTTCCATCTCTGTAGCTGCATCACTAGCCAGCCCTACCACACATATGTGCACGTGTTTACACCTTCCTACACACATACCCACAGTCTCCCTCTCATACAAATACTCATGAACACACTCATAGATTAGACAACAGGTTTCTCACTGTAAAAGCTTGGCGTCAGGCTCTGAAACGTGTATATATAGGAACTGATTTTTATGTGTGGGAAAGATTAAGCTTTGTCACAGGTGGAAGCAGTCTTGGTGGGATTTACCCTTGGGGCACCCCATGAATACCTTGTGACAGACTGAGTGGAGCCATCCTGGGCCTGGAATTCAGAAAGCAGACCTGGGAACCCCAACTAGGCTATTGTTTTTCTAATGGACCCTCAATGGGAGAAGGAGACCGCCCTTCCCATGTGACTCAGGCAGGTGAGGAGGAGAGAACAACAGGTTCAGCCCTGGCTTGAGCGTGTGTGGAGCATGCGGGCCAGAGAAACACCTACGGACCCATCCCGTGGAACAGAGCCTGGAAGGTTCACTTTTTTGTCCCTTTAACCTTTTTTCCTTCTTGTGTAAGCTAGTTGGGTTGTATAATAAAGTTTAATTATTAAGAAACAGAGCCAACAGGCCACATTTATAGATATGCAGGCTTTTGCTGTTATTGTCACAGTATACACACACACACACACACACACACACACACAGCCACTAACACTAAAATAGACTCACCGTCATTGGCCCCAGCTACAGCACTCAGCGAATCCATGCTCTTAGCAGGCCGCAGCATACCCTTGTTGGATTTTTCTTCTGAAAATACATATGGATGTACATAGCACCAGGACCTTGCATTTCCTCCTCAGCAGGGTCCTAGCCCCTCATCATCCCAGACTCACCACTATCCTCAACCCTCAGTGGAAGTTTACGCTTCGTCTCATGTCCTGAGCGACCCAAATTGAAGATAGATCGCCATTTCCTGACCTTCAAAGAGCCCTTTCTCCTGCAGAGAGTGAAGACACGGTTAGGAGTGGAGCCTGGTGATCAGTGCAAAGGAAGACATCCCAGGAAGGAGACCTTACTTACTTGTGTTCTGCAAGCTCAATAATAGTGTGGTAGGGGCGGATCTGCGGAGGCCCATCCCCAGCCTGCAGGATGCTAGGCAGGTGGTAGGGAAGAGACCTGGGCATGAGGTCTTCAGAGCTGCCTGATGCCCGAGCTCCCGGAAGTGCTTTCCATCCACTCTCCAGATCTGCCCCAGCTAGGAGAACAAAAAGAATTGGCCAGCCAAAAACAGAGCCAAGAAAGGAACCTCAAGTCCCCGGTCCACGCCTGCCCCTCCCTCCCAACTACCAAGCTAAGGATATATACAGAGGCTCTTGGAGATAGACCCTCTATATCCATACCAGAGGCTGTTCTCATGAACAAAGGGTGCTAGGAGACCCCAAGACATTAGCCTTGGCACCCAAGGTGATGATGCAGAGGCCGCTTGTATGCTAGAATGGCAGTAAAAGGCGCCCACTCAAGCCCCAGTTGTCTTCTCTGTATGTGACCATCACCTACCTCTCCCTACGAGAGACACAGTCTTCCCACCCACAAAAACGGAACTAAGTGACTCTTGAGCCTCTCGATCTTCATCAAAAGACCACACAACAACCAAAGCGCTCTGTAGCGTGACTCCGCTGGCAGAGACTGCTGATATGTCACAGGGAGAAAGGATGCTAACCAGAGAGGGAGTCACCCCCAAAGAGCTGGTCCACGTGGGTGAGGATGAACTCTACAACAATGGACTGCACTCGCACCTCCATGAACGCTGCTGTCCCATTGAAGCCGGAGGCCTCGATGTCCTTAGACCTGCAAGGATGTGGTGTTAGTTCCTCCCCAAGCCTCAAAACAGCTTCCTACCTAAATGCTTTATGAAGTGTGTGTGTGTGTACACACATATATACATATGCATTCACACACACAAATGCACACACACACACACACACACACACACACACACACACACGACAGAGAGGTCTCAATATTACCGTGGCTGGTCCAGAACTTTCTGTGTACACCAAGCTGACCTGGAACTCACAAAGATCCACCTGCTTCTGTCTCCTGAGTGCTACTGTGAAAGTCCTGTTGTAAAATGCCCAGGCTCTGAAATACCCTCTACTCTCCGTGCCTTGTCCTTACCTCCATTTATTCTTTCCTCTTTTTTTTTTTTTTTCATTTTGTTATTTTTGTTTTGTTTTGCTTTTTTCAAGACAGAGTTTCTCTGTGTAGCCTTGGCTATCCTAGACCAGGCTGGCCTCAAACGCACAGAGATCCGCCTGCCTCTGCATCCCAAGTGCCTGGGATTAAAGGCGTGAGCCACCACCCAACTCATTTCTACTTCTTTTTTTTTTTTTTTTTTTTTTTTTTGGTTTTTCGAGACAAGGTTTCTCTGTGTAGCCTTGGCCATCCTGGACTCACTTTGTAGACCAGGCTGGCCTCGAACTCACAGCGATCCACCTGCCTCTGCCTCCCAAATGCTGGGATTAAAGGCGTGCGCCACCACACGCGGCCATTTCTACTTCTTAAACCACATGCATGATTCAAGATCAAATGCCACTTCTCACAGGAAAGCATCTTAGACACCCTCAAATAACCTCTATTTTCCTTTCATAGTCCTTGCACTGTAGCACAAAAGGCAGGCTATGAGAATTGTTAATAATAATTTTTGTGCCACAGTGAGTGATATCTAGGCCAGTTCTTGAATAGATTGTATGGATGTTTACCCAACAAATGTTTGGCAAAGACCAATGTTCTAGTCCCTGAACCCCACAACATAGTGTAAAGAAGCAGAGTCCTTGCTCTTAAAAACTTTATTTGGGGCTGGAGAGATGGCTCGGCAGTTAGGAGTACTGACTACTCTTCCAGAGAACCCAGGTTCAATTCCCAGAAACCACATGGCAAGATTATAACTGTAACTCCTGTTCCAAGACATCTGACACCCTCACACAAACATACATACAGGCAAAACCACCAGTGTACGTTTTTAAAAACTGAAAAAGAGAGAAAGAGAGAGAGGGAACTTCATTTGAGCAGGGCAGGGTGGCTCACAGCTGTAATCTCAGCACTCGGGGAAGCAGAGGTAGGTGGATCTCTGTGAGGCCAACTTGGACTTGGTCTACAAAGTGAGTCCAGGACAGCCAAGGCTATACAGAGAAATCCTGTCTCAAAAAAAAAAAAAAAAAAAAAAAAAAAAAAAATTCACTTCTCCTCAGAGAAGGCCCAAGCAGGAGGACTTTATACTACTTGGCCACTGCTGAACTTCCATGTCTTGCTGGGTTTATGAGACCCCCCAATCCCTTCTCCAGTGTACCCACACAACCACATCCATCTGTATGTATCTTGCTATAACAAGATAAGCCTTCCCAGAAGCCACACACGCACCCACCTCAGCAGGTTGGGGGCCCACACAATTGCCAAATTGCGGGCATGCATGTTGGTTTGCGCACTGAATGAGGCCATGTGGACCAGGTGCCGCATAAGGAACTCCAGGGTCCTGTAAAAAGCAAGAAAGGGCTCGCTTAAAACACAGCCTGAGCAGGGTTTGGGGCTGAGACGTGGAAGCTGAGAGGAACAAGCACAGCTTGGGCCATAGGTGGGCCAAGGGGGTGTCTGTGTACAGAGGGCAGACCCCCACACACCTGTAGTTTTGGATCGGGAGCTCTTGAAGCACATCCAGGATCTTGATCAAGCGTTCTGGCTCCAGCTGCACTGCCACTGCCTCCTAATGGGGAATAAGGGTATAAGAAGAAAGCACTGGCCCAGCGTGGTGGCCCACACCTTTAGTCCCAGCACTCGGGAGGCAGAGGCAGGTGAATCGCTGTGAGTTCAAAGCCAGCCTGGTCTACAAAGAGAATCCAGGACAGCCAAGACTACACAGATAAACCCTGTCTTGAAAAACCAGGAGGAGGAGGAGGAGAAAGCATTGACTAAAGGGTGCCCCATTGCTCCTCAGAGCTCCAAATTTAAAAATTTAGGGATTATCTGTGTTATATCCCACAACAGTCCCACCTAGATCTTCAAGGCACCACAAACTAGTGAAGTAAAAATACCTCAGAGCCAGGCGAGGTGGCATACATATATAATCCCAGCACTCAGGGAAGCAGAGGCAGGTGAAATGCTGTGGGTTCAAGGCCAGACTGGAGCAAGTCCAGGACAGCTAAGACTACACAGGGACACCCTGTCTCCAAAAACCAAAACCAACTAACCAAACAAACAGACAAAAACAAACAACAAAAACAAAAAAAAATCCTTCAGACCCACAAATGACTGGCTGCTGAATCTTATATATACACGTAATAGTGTGTCTTGTGACCTTGAGCCGCTCCCTGTCATTCCCCTGCCTCAGTGTCCACTTTGGCACAGCTCTGGAACTAGACTGCAGAGTTGTTTAAAGGTATCCTTTAAAAGGGGACCCTCCTAGGCTAGTCTGGATGGACCAAGCAGGATGCTGTTGCTATTCGGGCTTTCAGTGTTTTGCACTCAACAAAATGCAAGCTCTTTCTACAAGTAGATAAGACTTTGCTCTAGTTGCTGAGTCTTGGGCTCAAACTCTGTATGCTCCAGCAATCCTGCTGCCTCACCCTCCCTAGTAGCTAGAACTTTATTTTAAAAATATTAGTCAGCCAGGCATGGTGGCATGTGCCCTTCACCCCAGCACTTGAGGAGGCAGAGGCAGGCGGACCTCTGTGAGTTTGAGGCCAGCCTGGTCTACAAAGCGAGTTCCAGGACAGCCAAGGCTACACAGAGAAACCCTGTCTCAAAAAACCAAAAAAGAAAAAAAAAGTATTACTCAAATCAGGGAACCATTTTTGTCATAAATCTTTCCCTCCAATGCTGTTTAACACACGATTACAGTTGATGGAGGGACATCCCTGAAAATGTTTTTGCTATGTAAACAACACTCTTGTTCTCTGAGTGCAGGGGAACCCTGGTGTAGGTGCTTTCCAGGCCTCTGGGTTCTGACAACCTGCCCTTTACCTCCCAAATCTCACTCCTGCCCTGTGTGCGGTCTGTGGGGCCTAGGGGAAATACACTGTAGGGAGAAAAATGAAGACAAAGTGGCCAGGGTTTGGCAGAGGTTACAGGGACTAGAAGATTTGGGGGAGAGGAATCTTTTCCCCAGCCGTTTATTGTCACTCATGATCACTCAGGCTGTGGCTGGCACAGGACACACCTGGGATTGTCAGAACAGAAGTAGTTGCCCTTGGGCCCTGTCTTCCACCCTTCTTGCCCCTCAACTCACAGCAAATTTGTCATAGAGCCGGTAAGTGAGGAGGGGATCGGGTAGTTCTCTGAAGTAGGCCTTGCACAAGGAGGAGACGCAGTGAATGTCCTGGAGGTAAACGTCCCGGCGAAGGTCTGGCTTCCGCTCTGCCTCAAACTCCTGCCTGGGGAGGTGCAGAGTGGTCAGGCATGGTCAAGGTAAACAGAGGATCTCAAGGGAGAGGTAGGAGCCATGGAGGTCAGTTGTGGCCAGGGTCATGGCTCAACACCTGTGAGACTTGGAAGGAGGATGTTGGAATGTACATAAATGCACGTGGACATATACATTGCATATATATTGACTGGCATGTTCACATATATTTCCGACATATGTCAGCAAATACTAGCAATTGTATATATGGATATGTAGGTGGGAATAGAAAGATACGGGGTGTAGAGGTAGGTGCCTGGATCTGTGCATGACCAACCAACGATACATGACTAGCAACGACGTGGACATGATTAGCAGCAGACATGGAGAATGAACTTCAATGTGTCTTTTCTTTTTTTTTTTTTTTTTTTTTTAAGTATTATTTACTATCATGTATACAGAGCTCTGCCTGCATGTACATCTGCAGGCCAGAGGAGGGCATCAGATCACATTATAGATGGTTGTGAGCCACCATGTGGTTGCTGGGAATTGAACTCATGACCTCTGGAAGAACTGCTGAGCCATCTCTCCAGCCCCTATGTGTCTTTTCTTTTTCCTCTCTTTCTTTCTTTCCTTTTTTTTTTTTTTCTTTTTGTTTTGTTTTGTTTTTTGAGATAGGGCCTCACTGTATAACTGAGTGGCCTGGAACTCAATATATAAACCAGGCTGATCTCTGACTCACAGAGATCCATCTGCTTCTGCCTCCTGAATGCTGGCATTCAAAGTGTGTGCCAGGATGCCTAGCCTGGGTGTAATGCTTAAAACAAACATGTTAAGTCTTCATGGTCTTGATTAGATTAGCTAGCAGTTGCTCATATATGGCACCCAATGTACCAACAACCAAAAGAAAAAAAAAATAGATAAACTGAGAATGCAAATTCTCCTGAAATTAGCCTATGCTATATAATGAGTTCTAGCTCTGAGTTACAGTGTAACACTGAAGAAAAAGCCAGGTGGTAGCACATGCCCTTAATCCCAGCACTTGGGAGGTAGAGGCAGACAGATCTCTGTGAGTTTGAGGCCAGCCTAGTCTACAAAGCAAGTTCTAGGACAGCCAAGGCTACACAGAGAAACCCTGAAGACTGAAGAAAAAGAAAAGAGGGGGTAAGAGAAGAGACTAGGGAGATACATCAATCAATAAAGTGCTTGCCACACAAGCATAAAGATCTGAGTTCAGATCCCCAGCACCCACATAAAAACCCAGGCACAAGAGCAGAGGCCCGGGCTCAGCACTGGAGAAGCATATGTTGGGGGATCCCAGGAGCCCCATGGCCAGTCTGTCTAGCCAAATCTTCAAGCTTCAAGTTCAGCAAGATACACAGTCTCTCCCTGCGTGGTGGTCCACACTTTTATTCCCAGCACTTGGGAGGCAGGGGCACATGGATCTCTGTGCCTTCAAGGCCAGCTTGGTCTACAAAGGACAGGACATCCAGGACTGTTACACAGAGAAATCCTGTCTCAACCCCCCCACCCCACCCACACACAAAAAAATACCTGTCTTCAAACAATCACAGTAATAACAATAAGGTAGAGGGGTCTGGAGAGATGGGTGCTCAGTGGTTAAGAGCACTGGCTGCTCTTCCAGAGGACCCAGGTTCCATCCCCAGCTCCCATACGCTACCTTACAGCCATTTGTGACTCCAGTTCTGGGCCTCATCTGGCCTCTGTGGGCACCGGGTGGTGAATACATGGTGCAGACATACAAGCAGGCACAACACTTATACACATAAAAAATCTTTTAAATTCATTTAAAAACTATAGTGAAGACAAGCAACACTGACCTCTGGCTTCCACACAAATGCACATAACTACACAAACACACATGTACATGTACCACACACAAAAGAAGAAAAGAAAAGGGATGTTTATGAGTCAAAGGACACTATCAATAAAATGAACCCTGGCTTCAAAAATCCCCACTACCACAAAGAAGAAGAAGAGGAGGAGGAGGAGGAAGAGGAAGAAGAGGAGGAGAACAACCCATAGCCCACAGATGGGAAGAGCAAACCCTGCTCGTCACATATCTGATTAAAATATAGTGTTCAGAACACATAAATAATCTCATCACAACTCAACGATTAAAAAAAACATTTTTTTAAACACAAGCATAAGATCTAAATCTCAGATTTCTCAAAAGAAAAATACGTGAAAGTTATTCAACTTCATCTGCAACTGGGAAACTGTATCAATCCCAATGACATATCAGTACACAGCCAATAGGATGACTACAGTCACAAAGAGACAGTAACAAAAGCTGGCAGGGCTGTGGAGAAATGGGGACCTTCATGCATTGCTGCAGGGAGAGGTAACACGATGCAGCTGTTACAGCAAACGGTTTGGTAGTTACTGTTAAAAGTTCAACATGAAGTCACCATATGGACCAGTAATCCCACTCAGGTACACACTCACAATAACTGAAGACATGTTCATAAAAAGACTTGCACATATTTGTAGCAGAATTAGTTGAATTATCCAAAAGAGGGAAACAACCTGAACAGCCAGCAACTGATGAGTGGAGTTTAAAAAAAAAAAAAAAAGTTAGGTAGCCAGAGAATTGTATTCATGTACAGAAAGCAGTAAAATATGAGCACATGCTACAGCATGCTTGAACCTTGAAAGAGTGAAGAGCCAGACTTACAAAACACGTATTGTATCGTTGGTTTATATGGGATGTCCAGAACAGACAGAGCCATACAGACAGTCAGTTTGGGATTAGGTGAAGGGGAAGTGTAGGGTTTCCTTGGAGGATGGTGACATGTTCTAGATGTGCCGTGATGACGGTTGCAGTGTTGTAAATACACTAAAAACGACTGACTCAAACCTCTTCAATGGTGAATTTTACAGTATGCATATTATGCGTCTGTGCTTGTGTGTATGTGTCTGTGTGTACGTGTGTGTGTGTATTAAAAGCAGACTATGTGTATGTGGGAATGGAGAGTGTGTGTTTTGGGGAGTGAGCTTGAGGTCCCCACTTTGCCTGACCAGACTTTGGAGCCTCTCCATGGAATAGTACCTAACCTTTGTGCTTCCTTCTTCCTCTTCCCTTCACCCCATCCTCCATCTCTCCCCTGGTTGCTTTTTACCATGGCTCTCTGGCCTCCTGCCCACAGAGTCTGTCCGCTCTGTCTGACTCACCGGAGCTTCTGGATGTTAGAGGACACCCCTGAGAGGCGGTAGATCCCATCCACCACTCCATACTCTTGCACAAACTCTGCACAGCTTCTTAGCACCTGGGGCACTGGGGACACAGAAGGCGGAGAAAAGAAAACCTGAGAGGCCGGAGACCGTAAAAGGTCTGAGAAACAGAAGCATCATGTAGAGGATTCTCTGCGATGAAGAGCAAACTTATGGGGGAAAAACCCTCACGAGAAAGGTTCTTATAGATGAGACCCGACCCACCTATATTTGTATAATATTTCTACCCCTTGGTTCTGGAGTCTCAGCATAAAGCCCTGTACTGAAGAGGAACTTGCTACTACTCAATACTAACCTTCTAAGTTCTCTTTTTTTCAAAGCTCTGTAGATCAGGCTGACCTGAAACTTACAGAGATCCTCCTGCCTCTGCCCCCCAGGCATGAGTCACCAGTGCCTGACTCGTTTGTTTGCTTCTGAGACAGTCTCACGGATCTGACCTTCAAGGTGCTATGCAGTTGAGGGTGACCTTGAACTTCTGATCTTCCTGCACACTGCTGTTCACCATCATATTGTCTTTCATTTTTTTCTTTCCTTCTTTCTTTCTTTTTTTTTTTTTTAAAAAGATTTATTTATTTTATTTATTGCATATGAGTGCTTTATCTGGAGAAGAGGGTATCAGATTACATTATAGATGGTTGTGAGCCACCATGTGGTTGTTGGGAATTGAACTCAGGACCTCTGGAAGAGCAGGCAGCGCTCTTAACCACTGAGCCATCTCTCCAGCCCCTCCTTCTTTCTTTCTTTCTTTCCTTCTTTTTTCTTGTTTTTGAGAGTCTCACCCACCCCGAGATGACCTTGACCTTGTAGTTGAAGATGACTTTGAATTCCTGAATTCTTTTTCCTGAATGCTGAACTTATAAGCATGTGTCCCCATGCTTGGTTTATGTGATCCTGGGGATCAAGGCCAGCATCTGTGCATGCCAGGCAAGCACTTTGCCAAACCATATTGCATCCTCAGTCTCTCTTGTTGTGACATATATTCAGTTGTATATCCTGCTTATTATTTATGACTGACACTGAAAATGATGGGCTAGGGTTGTAGAACAATAAGCCATTTATTACAATAACCTTTCATTCTATCGTTATAGTTCATATATATTTAACAGCTTATATATAAATTCAGATAACCAAAAAGAAAACCCTTAAAATTAGTTAGCTTAAAGATAAATAATTAAGTTGGGTGTCATGATGCACGCCTTTAATCCCAGCACTCAGGAGGCAGAGACAGGCGAATCTCTGAGTTCCAGGCCAGCCTGGTCTACAAAGCAAGATCTAGGACAGCCAGGACTACGTAGAATAACCCTGCCTTGAAAAACCAATAATAGAGCCGGGCAGTGGTGGCACACGCCTTTGATCCCAGCACTCGGGAGGCAGAGGCAGGCATATCTTCATGAGTTCGAGGCCAGCCTGGTCTACAAAGAGAATCCAGGACAGCCAAGGCTACACAGAGAAACCCTCTCTTGAAAAAAAAAGAAAAACCAATAATAGTTATCATCATCATCATCAAAACCACTCATATTTGACTTTTCTCCTTCACAGAAGCTCTCTGTGTACAACAAGGAGACAACAATAAAGGTCAGCAATGGGTGAAAAACAAAAAGAAGGACTGGGAGATGGCTCTGTGGGTCACGCATATAAAAATATGGATGCAGGGCTGGAGAGATGGCTCAGAGGTTAAGAGCACTGACTGCTCCTCCAGAGCTCCTGAGTTCAATTCCCAGCAACCACATGGTGGCTAACAGCCATCTATACTGTGATCTGGTGCCTTCTTCTGGCCTGCAGGTGTATGTGCAGGCAGAGCACTGTATACATAATAATAAATAAATAAATCTTTAAAAAAAAATATGGATGCAGTGGCTTGACTCTATAATCCCAGCATTCCTACAGTAAGATGGGAAGTGGAGACAAAAGAGTCACCAGAAGTTGGTGGGCGAGCTAGCCTGGAGTACACTGTGCATGTGCAGCAGAAACAGAAGAGACCCTTTTCCCACAATGGAAAGCTAGGGTCAAATCTCAAAAGTGGTCCAAATAAATAAATAAGTAAAAAATTTGAAAAGCAAAAAGTACAATAGCCATTTTGTTTATTTGTTTTTCCAAACAGGGTTTCTGTGTGTAGCCTTGACTGTCCTGGACTCACTTTGTAGACCAGGCTGGCCTTGAACTCACATCGATCTCCTTGCCTCTGCCTCCCAAGTGCTGAGAGTAAAGGTGTGCGCCACCACGCCCGGCCTAAGTAGCAGTTCTTAACTGCTGAGCCATCTCTCCTGCCCTGCATTCAGCCTTCATTACTGGAAGGAAAGACTAGGTCTGCAAACTTTGGAACTGAAATTTCTCATTGAAATAGGTTGTTACTAGCCGGGCATGGTAGCACACACCTTTAATCCCAACACTAGGGAGGCAGAGGCAGGTAGATCTCTATGAATTCAAGGCCAGCCTGGTTCTCAAAACTGAATCCAGGACAGCCAGGACTGTTAACACAGAGAAACCATGTCTCAGGGGCAAAGAAAGAAAGAAAAAGAAAAAAGTTGTTACCTCAGAAATTTTAAATGGGCCAGCAATTGTGTGAGGCAGGGGAGACAAAGGAAAAGACTGATCTCAAGACTGCATGTATTTAGCAGTCTACCCATCATGAAGAAATGAACACTGCTTTTCCCAACTAAAATGGAGCCCGGCAGAAGGTAGCACTTTCCCTGGTAAGAAAGCATGCAGTTACGCAGTTTGACATTGGAAAGCACCAGGCCTGACTGCATGGTCAGACAGAGGAGGAGAGAACTGACATCCACAAGTTGTCCTTTGAGCTCCACATGCCCTCCATGGCGTATGTGTGCCCACACATGTACACACCAAATACATAAAACCAATCTTTTAAGTTAATTCTCCTGACCCCGGGCCACCACTGCATCACCAGACTAATGTTTTTAAAGATAATACTGTGACATGTCTCATGTCATCTTGACATAGTATCAGCTATGATACTCTCAAAGACAAATATTGAATCCCAACTAGAAACCCCAAGATAGCTACGAGTGAAACCCAACACAGAACTCTAAACTCACATCCTTGCTGCACTTTAAACCATTGGTTAAAAGCACGCAGCCTGCCCTACCCAAGTACCCATTGCTTATCTTAAAACATGAGAATACAGAATACAGAGTAAAATATGAGCTCCTCAGCCTGGGATATAATAAGACGTTCACAAACCAGGTCCTGACAGATTCTGTGAGTGAGCCCTTTGCCAGCCCATAAACAAGCCTGGGTACCATTCCTCATTGATGTAATTTGGTTATGTTTATTCTCTCAAAAGTTAATGTGTGGGTGATGTTGGGATGGAACAACAGTTAAGAAGGGGAACGTAGTGATGCGAATTAGGTCGTGGGGCTCTCTCCTCATGAATGAATTATTACTGTCTCTTGATTTTTGTGGGCTTTATTTGGCTTTTTTCTTTTTTCTTTTTTTCCCCTTGAAGTGTGTATATTCTTGTTGTCTGAGGCATGGTCTTTTTTTTTTTAAGTCCTCTGCCTGCATGTACACCTGCACACCAGAAGAGGGCACCAGATCACATTATAGATGGTTGTGAGCCACCATATGGTTACTGGGAATTGAACTCAGGACCTTTGGAAAAAAAGACAGTGCTCTTAACCTCGAGCCATCTCTCTAGCCCTGAGGCATGGCATTTATTACTAGCTTTTCCAGACCCTCCTACGGTTTTCAAGGACTGCGATTATAACTGTGTGCCACCACGCCTTACAGTGCTTCCTCCTGGGCGGGGTGGGTCTTGTGTGTCTGGATCAGAGAGCGAATTGTCACACCAATGTCACTTCATGCTCCTGGTCCCTTCTATATGTAGACAGCTTTCTTCCCACCTCACCATATTGTGACATAGTTGCGGGTCCCTTGCCAGGATGCCAACATATGCTCTCTGAACCCCTCAGCCACTGTAGTCACGAGCCAAATCAACCTCTTCATGATTTCTCCATTTGAGGTGTGTTGCTGTAGCAACACAAAATTAAGGTACTCTCCTCTCTGGAAATACCTTCCTTTCCAATTGCCTGGTAAACTATTCCTGGAAGCATATCTCAAGCATAACCTCCTAGCTGGCCAAAGTGGCACATGTTTATAGTCCTAGCTCCTTGGGAGGCTGAGGCAGGAGAATTGCTTGAGCCCAGGAGTTCAGGGCCATCCTACAGCATAATAAGACCATCTAAACACACACACACACACACACACACACACACACACACACACACACAAAACCAAACCAAAATCAAAACCTAAACAAGGAGTAAGCAGTTAAGAGTGCTTGCCTGAGCCAGGCGGTGGTGGCGCACACATTTAATCTCAGCACTTGGGTGACAGAGGCAGATGGATCTCTGTGAGTTTGAGGCCAGCCTAGACTACAGGGTGATTCCAGGACAGCCAAGGCTACACAGAGAGAAACCCTGTCTTGAAAAACTAAAAGAGAGAGAGACAGACAGAGACAGAGAGAGGAGAGAGAGAGAGAGAGAGAGAGAGAGAGAGAGAGAGAGAGAGAGAGAGAGAGAGAGATTGTCTGGAAAGCAAGAGAACTGAAGTCCAGAGCCCCAGACTCCACGTAAATGGGTTGTAAGTGCATCCCCGGATGCTAGAGACGGGGCTTGCCCCAGAGCAGTCAAGGTGGTGACATTAGCCACATCAGTAAACTGTGGGTTTGACTGAGAACCTGCCAAAAATAATATGCTAGAGAGTGATGGAGGAAAAATCCTAAAGATCAACCTCAAATCTCCAAACACACGTACACACACATACACACAAGTAAGACAGGAGTAAGTAAGCACATCCCTTTTGATTCTGAACCCTTTGCATATATTTATACTATAGTTCCCACAATCTTTTGCTCATCTCAATAGTATGGTTTTGCTTTTTTGTTTTGTTTGTTTTTCGAGATAGGGTTTCTCTGCGTAAGCCTTGGCTGTCCTGGACTCATTTTCTAAACTACGCTGGCTTCTAATTCACAGAGATTCGTTTGCCTCTGCCTCCTGAGCACTGGGATTAAAGGCATGTGCCATCACCCCTTTGGCTTATTGTGGTATTTTTATTTTTTTTATTTTTTATTTTTTTATTTTTTGGTTTTTTCGAGACAGGGTTTCTCTGTGTAGCCTTGGCCATCCTGGACTCACTTTGTAGACCAGGCTGGTCTCGAACTCACAGCAATCCGCCTGCTTCTGCCTCCCGAGTGCTGGGACTAAAGGTGTGC
Organism: Acomys russatus; assembly: GCF_903995435.1. Taxonomy (NCBI): domain Eukaryota; kingdom Metazoa; phylum Chordata; class Mammalia; order Rodentia; family Muridae; genus Acomys; species Acomys russatus. The sequence goes on along the minus strand of NC_067142.1, from coordinate 67,121,212 downwards.
GCCACCACGCCCGGCTTATTGTGGTATTTTTAAAAGATGTGTTTAAGGCTGGAGAGATGGCTCAGAGGTTAAGAGCACTAACTGCTCCTCCAAAGGTCCTGAGTTCAATTCTCAGCAACCATATCTATAATGGGACCTGATGCCCTCTCCTGGCCTGCAGGTGCACATGCAGGCAGAACACTGTATATGTAATAAATAAATAAAAGATGTGTTTAATTTGGTGGGTTTTTGTTTTGTTTTGGTTTTTGGTTTTTTTTTTTTTTTTTTTTTTTTTTTTTTTTGGTTTTTCGAGACAAGGTTTCTCTGTGATAGTTTTGGCTGTCCTGGACTCACTTTGTAGACCAGGCTGGCCTCGAACTCACAGTGATCCGCCTGCCTCTGCCTCCCGAGTGCTGGGATTAAAGGCGTGCGCCACCGGCAAGATGTTTTTAATTTGTATGTGCATGTTTGTACATATTGTATGTGCACCATGTGCATGCAGGTGCCCGAGGAGGATGCTGAGAACTGAACCTAGGTCCTCGGTGTGAGCAGCAGATGTTGTGCCTTCTTACTTACTACACTTTATTAAAAGTGTTGTAACTAACACCTCCTGACAAATGGGGAGGTAGTATCTCATCAGAGAATCCTATCTCTCACTGTGGTGAAACATCAGGCACTCAAATGTTTGTTAGATTATACAGTGAATTAATTCAAATTACATCAGAATCACCAGTGAGATTTGATAAAGGACATTGGGACCTGGGACTCACCCGAAATTTTTCTTGAATATGTCACTGTCAGGGAAGCTGTGTTTCTTCTAAGCTACCTAATTTTTTGTTCCCTAAAAGCCTTGTGAGTCTCATATGACTTTAACTGCTAGGCAGTTCAAGGCCTATCCCTAGCAGCCACATGGAACTTTCTAGCATGCATTTCTGGGCACTCTCTTAACTTCCCTTCAATCCAGTTCCTTCAGCCGTTTATTTTGTTTGTTGTGTAGGGTCTCAGAAATCAAACCAAGCTTTTTGTGGAACAAGGTATGACAGGAAAGTGGGGGTGAAGGATAATTCCCCCAAACAGTGGTTTTCAGCTTTCTTCCTGGGACCTGGTTTTCAGATCTTTTTGCTCATAACCAGAACTTGGGTAAGACAAGAAAATGAAGGGTGAAGTCTGCATCTTCAGGGCTGTACATGTGTTAACATGTACCATCCTTCAAATGAGGGACCTAGGACATTTCCACAATGTTCTTAGAATGAGTGATCATCCTGAAGTTTTGGGCCCTGTCATTTTTCCTCACCTCACTTCAGTCCTGGCCTTGTGGATTACCGTTCATGCCTTCAGAACCCATTTTCCAGAGTCATCCCTGTTCCTAGCTCTCCTCACAGAACGCAGAGATGAGGCCAACCTCCTTGTTGAAGCTGCTACTCTGTTACTGGGTGCCTAATGCTACATGAAGTCTTTTGGCCACCACATTACTCTGCTGATTCATAAATAGTCTGCTGTCTGGGCCTGGTTAGTATACTCCAGCATTCAGAGCCACATAGCAAGACTGCATCTCAAAATAAATAAATATCAACAGCCCGCTCTCATCTAAACTTGTAGGCTCAGTCCTAGTCAGGTTTTCCTGTCCTGTTCTTTTTTTTTTTTTTTTTTTTTTTTTTTTTTTTTTTTTTGTTTTTTGGGACAGGGTTTCTCTGTGTAGCCTTAGCTGTCCTGGAGTTGCTTTGTAGACCAGGCTGGCCTCCAACTCACAGAGATCCACTTGTCTCTGCCTCCCAAGTGCTGGCATTAAAGGCGTGCGCCACCACTACTCGGCTCCTGTCCTCTTCTTTTCAGTTGACTTTGAACCTCTGGAGTAGGTCTGTACAGAGGTGGGAGATCTCAAGCAGCCTGAGCCATAAAGGAAACGAGGCAAGAGACAGCAGGGCCAGAGACATGGTGGAAGTGCAGATATAAATCAGAGGAATAAAGTCAGAGATGCAGTCCAGAGACAAGATTGGGGTGATGGAGTCAAAATGACTCAAAGGATATGGGTGGAGCCACGGAAGAAGGACTTAGAGTGAATCAGAAACCTGAGCAAAGTATCCAAGTGTTCACAGTAGGGCTCAGATCCCAAAAGGCTGGGGAAAAGGTCTGAGGTCGAGCAAGGGTGTGAGGATGCAGAAAACCAACATGATATATCTGGGAGTATCAATTCACCAGAAGCAGATGATGTCCCGGTCTGGGTCTTCATTTCACGCTGCGTCTTTGGCTAATGAGAGAAACTGTCCCCAACCAGCTTCGTTCATCCCTAACTAACATATGCCACCTCTCTCAGTACCAGGATGCTTTGGGTAAGAGGAGGGCTTCTCATTGATGCTCTGGTACCCAAGATTCATCTCTCAAGCCTTGAGCTCAGGTGAGATTCTGGTGAGAGACAGAAGGTACTCTGGGATTTACGTGCCATCAGGGGCCAACCACCCTTCGTTATCCCTGGATCTCTAAAGAGAATTCCCTTCACCTGCTGGGAATAGTGGGTCTGGGTATCACAGAAGCAGAGTCTGGCTCTCTATGGGCTTTATGTTTTGCGATAGGATTAGTGACAGGAATCACAGGAAAGGGCAGAGCCAGGGTAAGGAGGCTGAACTGAGGGTTTGCCAAGAGCTACAAGACTATCATCTCCAAATAAGCCATATGATTCTCTGCCAAAAGCATTATCTAGTGCTGGCTAGATGGCTCATAGTTAAGAGAACTCACAGGACCAGGGCATGGTGGTACATGCCTGTAATCCCAGTACTCAGGGAGGCAGAAACAGGGGGAACTCTGTAAGTTCAAGTCCAGCATGGTCTACAAAGCAAGTCCAGAACAGTCAAGGCTACACAGAGAAGCTCTGTCTTGAAAAAGGAAAACAAAAAGCTGAGAGAGAGAAAGAGAGAGAGAGAGAGAGAGAGAGAAGCTGACTATTCTTCCAGAGGACCTGGGTTCAGTTCCCAACACCTACATGGCAGCCAACAATTGTGTGTAACTCCAGTTCCAAAGAGAATCTAACATTCTCTTCTGTCGTCCATTGGCACTTCACACACGTGGAACACAAACCATACATGCAGGCAGAACATTCATATATATAAAATAAAAATAAATACATCTCAAATGAAATTTAAATCATCTATAATGCTGGTGAGATGCTATCAAGCCCAAAGACCCCAGTTCAATCCCTGGGACCCACATGCTAGAAAGACAGAACTGGCTCCCAAAAATTGTCCTCTGATCTTCTTTACACATGCACAGTGGTACATGTGGCCACACACTCACACACAACAGAAAATTAAAAATTAAAAAAAAATAAAATCTGACCTGTGAGATGGTCCGGTGGATAAAGGTGGTTGCCACCAAACCTGACGACCTGTCCTTGATCCCAGGGACTCACGTGATGAGAGGAGAAAATGATCCCCTCAAGTTGTCCTCAGACCTTCACACCTGCACTACAACTACTGTGCCTCCTCCCCAACATGTACACAAAATATATAAATAAATAGAGTAATAATTAGGAAAAAAAACCCAAAAGATTCATTGTCTGGAGTGGAATGATTATAACGGTGCCAGGCCTGCTTACGAGAAGAAGGCAGCACAGAAAAGTCCACCTCAGCTGTTTAACATTTTCTTGGGGCCTGGGCTTTCCCTTAATGGAGGCTAGTAGAGGCAGGGGCCCTCTGATGGAGGAGAGAAGGGGAAGGAGGTGTTTCGGAGACACGAGGGCGGGGCTAAGAGCAGGAAATGAGCTGGGAACCACCCTTCACTGCAGGCACCACAACCAGAGAAGGGGACAAAGAGGAAATGACAGATTGGGGTGGGGTGGAGTGGAAGGGGGGGGGGCAGAATCATGCCCGGTTTTTTTGTTTTTTGCGTTTTTTTGTTAAGTTGCTCAATGCCCTGAAAACAACCTGGGCTGTGGAGTCAGGAGAGCTCTGACCAATTTCAGATCGAATTAAGACGTGGTTCTGAATGCGTGGTGAGCCGGCCGGCCGTTGTCCCTGGGCCTGCTGGCTTTCAAACCCACTGCCTAGTAAGCTGGAGAAGAAGCCAAGGTCGCCCCAGACGGTGCCCGCACCCCTCCTTACAGCAGCTTCCAATCCCAGCTTCAAACCAGGCCTGAAGCCATGGCGGATGGCCGGCGGGCCGGTCACTTTTCCTGTGTTCCCTACACCAGCAGCTTCTCCCCTCACCTTCTATTACAAACCTGTTTCTCCTTCGCAAGCAATTTAAAAGAAGGCCACTCAACCCGGTGTGGTGGCGCCCGCCCGCCTTTAATCCCAGCACTCGGGAGGGAGAGACAGGTGGGATCATTGTGAGTTCAAGGTCAGCCTGGTCTACAAAGTGAATCCAGGAGAGCGAAGGCTACACAGAATCCAGGAGAGCGAAGGCTACTGTGTCTTCGGGGGGAGGGGTCACTTCTTCCCCGACACCCTCCTGTGGCCCAACAAAGGTACAGGAAGAAGGTCCAGGCCCTTGTGCCTTGGTGCTCTTCTTTAGCTAGGATGCCTCCCTCCCCAAGTTCTATCCCCAGGATGCTTGAGTTCATTTATTTGTTCCGTGAGCTATCTCTTCAGCCACTCTTCTGACATACGGCCTCCATTCACTCCTTCTGTTCTCAGTCTCCATCCTCTCGTCTGGCTTGTCCATCTCTCCAGACTTGCCAAATTTCACCCTCCCTGCCTCACATTCCCTTGGAGTTCCCATCCCCACGCTCTCTTACAGAGGTGAACCTCTCTGCCTTCTCCAAGCCGCATTTCCCCCGTCTTGCCTTTGCGTTGGTCTCCTGGATGGTGATGAAGCTACTGCCCCTCCCCTAAAAGCTGATTTTGCCCAACAAGCCAAATCAAGCCAGAGAAGACAAGCACAGCAGTCCACCCACCCAGCTGTCCACGTTCCAAATGGCCTCCTTACCTTCCTGGCCCGAGTGCAGTAGATGCTCGCGTAAGTCACACCCAAATACCCGTTCCTTGGAGCTGCCTTTCTTCTTTCCTTTCTGCCGAGACTTCATGGCCAGAGCCCCAGGAGTCTGGCCCTACAACCTCTGTCTCCTAAGACCTTTGACCTACCAGTGCCCCATGGGATCCCAGTCAGTAGTTGGGTTTGGCCCAGCCCCAGCGGGGCAGGGCTCCAAACTGGAGGTGGAGGGTGGCTGGGGCAACGGACAGCAGTGCTTGCCCCTTGGGGCCCCCCGGGGGCCACACGGAAGTAGATATGGAAGAGGAAGCTACCAGAACCCTGGCATGAAGCTGTGTCTCGTGGCCAAGCTGAGCACTAGCCCTTCTTGCCCTGTGCAGCTCTAGGAGGGCAGGAAGCTGTGCAGCTCCTCAAACCCACTTCCTGTTAGAGCATCTTTGCAACCACAGGCCCTGGGGTGGGGGAGGTAGCTGACATTCACATCCTCATCGCTGCTGGGACTTCATCCATTGGCCAGAAAGGGAGGTGATGTCAGAACACCGGGGTGGAGTAATGGTGCCTTGGGTGTGAGCAGGTGGCTGGCATTTCTAGAGACCAAATTTCTTGGGTTGGACAGAGAGACCTGAGGCTTTGCTTGTGAGCAAGGCAGGAAAGGACCGTGCAAAAACATATTCAGGATGGAAGATACCTCTAATGGCGCTGTCATCTTGGTTAAGCCACACTGCTTCACCTCAGCTGCCATGCATTTGAAAATGAGGACACAGGTCAGGTGACTTTTGAGTTTCAGTTTCTTTGTAGAAGTGTACAAGACTGTCCACACCACACAGCTGCTGGAAGTTTCCAGTTCAGTCAAATTTGAAACACTCCACAAACTAAGGCACTGGCTTCCCCTAAAGGAGGTCATGTCCACACTCCCCTATTTGAGGGCTCTCAGAAAGGGCTAAAAAGTCTGTTGAAAGCCATTTGCTCTCTTCTTAGCTGCAAGTACCTGGGTCGTCGTCCTGCCTGGGAGCTGAGAAAGGATGACACCAAGACTCAGAATGTGGCACTTGTGGCTTACCCAGTTCAAGGGGCAAGACAGGAATCAGACAAAAAAGGTTTTATCTGTTTATTTAAAAACAGAATATCATTTTATGTACAAATATACATATATTTACATTAAATATACATACTGGGATCCCAGATCCTCAGGGTCCACAAGCCCTGGGCTGTTTAGGAATGGGGACAAGGGCCTCTCCTTTAGACCAGCAGATTTCAGGCCACACAAGGTTTGGATATTAAATCTCAGTGTTCTGGCTGCATATGTTTGGGCAGGCTAAAGAAAAAACAAACGTCTAACCCTAGGCACCACACATACCAAGTGCCAGGAGAACCCCAAATTAACGACTAAGAAACCCCTAGGAAAGGAACTGTTCTCATCCTCACCCACAGCACCCCTCTCTCCTCACCTGAACTTCCACCTTCTCTGCTACCCTCTGTCCTCAACACAACTGAGCCAGAAGCCTTTGACACCAAGTCCCAACTCCGTGATGGCACAAACTACTGTAGACACAACTAGAATAGCGGAGGGGCATGGGAGCCAGGCAACGCCATCCTTAGCCTCCTTTCCCAGCCTTTATACCTCATACCCCAGGTTCCATACTCCACCAGCCGTCAGCTCCCCGACCCCCAACCTCCCCAAGCCTCTTTGGGTGAAGGTGCCCTGGAAGAGAACTTTCCAGACTCACAGGAATTAACTGCTGCTGTGGGGTCTGCTAAGCAGTTTTGTTGAATGCCTATGTGGGCTAGCCTTGCTTAAACAAACGTAGTAAAAAGCATGCACATAAATCAAAAAAGTTTGTTTGTTTGCCTTTTCAGTGTCTCTTAAAGGAGTCTGAACAGAAGCTCCCTTGGAGGATAATTTACAGAAGGTATGTTCATGCAGCGGGCTCACAGGCCACCAGAGGGCAGAGGGCTTCTGTGACAGTTCAGGCCTCTGGCAGACCCCTGGATGCCTGCTTCACACTTGGCTCCCAAGGGCTGGGAACACAGCTCCCCCACTTTGGAGGTCAGGTTCTAGCTCCAGCTGTGCCCGCACACCTGGATCTGGCCCACAGTCTCCACCTCCCACTGCCAACACCTCTGCATCACTAATACTGCTCTGGGGTCTGAGGGAAATACCTGCACCTGCAGGCAGAGGTCACACATAAGGCACACATAAGGTCACAAAGCACACCCTAGCACTGCTCTGCACACAGCGGCAAATCCTGTGGCACACATGCCATTCTCTTGGACTTTTAACACAACAGTACAGTGCGCACCATGGATGGTCACCCCTCCATGCAAATACAGTCATGAATGCACACACACACACACACACACACACACACACACACACACAGAATGACCTAACACAATGGTGGGAGGCACTCAACCAGCGGAGCCCCTCCTAATGAACACAGAAGGATTGGAGGTAAAAGTGGAGCAGTCAGTAGGGTGGGAAACATCTTCCTAAAGAAACGCAGGCATCTAAGGAGGTTTCGCCTAAGAAGAGCTGACATCCCCCATGGAAGCAGAAGAAGCCAGGCCTCAGGGAGAGAGGCAGCAGACCTGGGTCAGACCAAGTGCCCTCGCCCGTTGATGTAGATTCCATTGCCTGTGGGTTTGGCCCTCAGGGTCCCGTTCTCCTGAACAAAATGGTTCATGGCCTGTTTGATGCCTTCATCCTGATCATCATCCTCCTCTGTCCGCCCAGAGCCTGGAGAGAGCAGTTCGGTCTGTGTTTCGATCTCTCTCACTGTGGTCAACGTGGAGTAGCTGCGGCCCTCTGGCTCTTCACTCTGGAGACCAAGGGCGGAAGATAAGTCAGGAATCAAGATCAAACAGGCAGATACAGTAGGGTAGGGCTGGGTTGGCGTGGGGTCAGAGGTCAGGTAAAGCATGGGCAATGGCTGTCCCAGAGGCATAGGGGCTTGGAAATTTGGGGGGGTCGGAGGTGGGGGCAAGAACAAGTGTCGTACATAGGGGTGGGAAAACAGAGAAGAAAGGCATAGCAGAAATGGGGGGCAGGGCTTATACGTGAGCCAGGGATGAGATGGGGGCTGCTGTCACACCACCTCTGGGGCCAGGAGAGGGGCCTGAGGAGAGTGTTGGGGACACCAGTGGGGCCGGGGGGGCCTCACCATCACAGAGCAGCTACTGTTGTCCTTGAGACTATCAGGGTGGCCCTCGGCTCTCAGCCCTACACTCTCCTCCGGCTGCAGAGGCCCGGACATAGGGGAGGAGTTAGAAGAAAGCTCAGTCTCTTCCCCTCCAGTCTCTTCATCTCTCTCATCCTCCACCAGCTTCCACCCCAGTCACTTTCCCCCCAACCCACAGGTCCATATCTCTCTGACACAAACAGCCTCAATTCCCTCACTGACTCCCCCAAATCCACCCCAGAACCAGCATTGGTGGTGGATTCTTAGAGCAGCCCCCAGCCCAGAGCTAAGGGGGTGTTGCAAAGAGAAGCCCTAGCAGCCCCAAAGCATCTACCACGACCACCCCCACCCACCACCCCCACTCCTTCCACCCCACCCCCCTACCCCAGCTAATATCGCAGCAGCTCCAGCTATGAGTAAGCAGCCAGACCTGGTATATCTATAGAGGAGCCAGAACCAAGCAAACTTGTGTGCTCTTCCCCCTCCCCCACCGCTGCACCCCACCCACCACCCACACCGTCCCGCCTCCCCCCCCCCGTCCCCCCCCCGCCCCTACACGCACCCAACCTTAGCACACACCTGGCTCCTAGGGTCCGTGTGGTGAGAATGCAGCCTCCGGATGGAGTTCTCCCGGGTCAAAGTCAGCTCCTCCTCACTGGGAAAGACATCTTCTGGTTAGGGACTGAGAGCAGTGCCAGGCTCCTAAAGCAGGGCTGAGCCTGTGGCTGGAGGGTGTGAGTGCCTGCAAGTGTGAATGTGTGTGGCTGAAGATGACAATGTGGCTGGGTGGCTGTGTAGTACCCATGAGCTACGTATCGCTCCAGTATGCATAGAGGTGGTACCCGGGGGAATATGAACTTGTGCGTCTCTCAGGCATAAGTCTCCTCATCCGGCTGTACTCCAGGTCCCAGGCTTTCACTTCCCCAAAGACTCCGCCCACCTCTGAGGCGCGCACTGTCCAATCGTTATTAGGCTACACAGACTCCTCCGCTCTCCCGGCTCGCCTCCCGCTTCGTTCCTCTTTGTTCTCGGCTCATTCCCGCCCACTCAGAGCAGCCACTACTCACTATTTCTGGGTCATCTGCTGCGCTTTTCGTCGATGATATCGGGACATGAGTACTACCACCACCACCAGGAGGCAGAACAAGAGTGCGGCAATCACACCCACTACCACCACGGAGGCCGACACCAGGTCCACCTGCTTTCCTGAATCCTGAGGGTCTGCTGGAGACAGGCCAGTGTCTGAGATGCACTCCCAACTCCTTCCCTCATCCACTGTAGACCCCACGTCCACGGCTACCCACTCAGCATAACCTTCTCCAAAATATACATCCTTTCCCATTTCTTTCTCCGTCTTGTTTCCCATTGCCCACCCCCAGCTCTGGACGCAGCATCCTTTTCTCTGTTCTCCAAGCGCTGTACTTACCAAGAACTTCCACGATGACCTGAGAATCCCTTGAAGAACGTTCATTGCTGACGTGACAGACGTAGATGCCACTGTGCTCAGTAGTCAGTGGAGGAAAGCCTAGAGTGTCCCCTTTTACTCGCATCCCACTAGGCAGAGGTCCATCCAGCCTGAAAGACAGGGAAGCTGAAGGGTGCCGGCTGGGGCAAGCTAAGGCTGCCACCACTCAACATGCCCAGACAGCTCTTCATCCCCCCCCCTCCCCCATGACGTCACCCAAAGCCTCAGGCTGTTCCCACGGTGCCCCTCCCTACCCTAGACAGGTCTAGGCAGAGGTTCTTTCTCCCTGCCGCCCAGCCTGACCCGGGCACCCCCACACACACTTGGGGAAGATCCACACGCGTGCCATCCCACATGCTCCCATAGGCATCACGTCATCCAGTACCAGGTAACAGGTATACATGCTATAAAGTCCATACAAGAGGATACTCCATTCCCAGCTGGGCTCAGAGGTACTTGAAAACTGTGACTGCATGCTCCAACACGTATGATATTGCATATCAGAGTAAACAAACCTAGCCCAAGGCACAAGGCCACATGTATCGTTCATGTGTCCACATGTAAGAACATGCCTACGGCTTACACTCATGCATAGCCTACCCCTTTCCATAAAAACAAGCAAGGACTGTTGAAGGAACTGGTGGAAGTGGGTCAGTGTTTCTGAGGTGCTGAGACATAATGGTTATAAAGAGTGTTGGTATGACCGCAGTTATAGTCTGCTGTCTTTTTGTCTCATGTACTTTTAGCACTCACAAATATATACAACGTTAATATAGTTATATTTCATAATTTAAAGATATCTTCATATTCCCTATGGGTAACCACACAGTCCCTGGAACAAGCCTGTAATATTTTTGACTATGTATAGTTTTATATTGGTCTGAACATATGCCCCAACTTATTTAGGGTTCAGAGTATGTGGCTCTAGCTCATAATGAGTTCATTCTGGCCCTGAAAAGGAAAAGATGCAGGCTGGAGAGATAGCTCAGCGGTTAAGTGCACTGCCTGCTCTTCCAAAGGTCCTGAGTTCAATTCCCAGCAATCACATGGTGGCTCACAACCATCCATAATGAGATTTGGTGCCCTCTTCTGGTGTGTAAGTGTACATGCAAGCAGAACGCTGTATACGTAAAAATAAATCTTTTTAAAAAGTGGACGAGGGGATTCTAGGCCCTTACCGTGTCCAGTTGTATGAGGGAGGGGGCTGTCCTTCACTCAGGCACTTGAGAGTAGCTCCTTCTCGGCCAACATGCCACAAGCTTTGGTCCTCAAGGCCCCTTACAGAGGCCTCTGCAAGGACTGGAGTGGGAGGAAGGAGGAGGAAGAACGGGAAGATGCCTTAATCCGTGATTCTTTGAAGCCCTTCTTCCCCTGCTAGAATAGCCTCCCTCTACCCTCATCCACAGCTCCTGGCCACATTGCTTCCCGCCACCCCACCCCCCACCCCCAAGCTCAGACTTCTACCATGCACCCATAAGTCCCTTGGGATAACGGAGTCTCACACTCCTTCTGGGTCTCCGGTGGCTTCTAGCATAGTGTTGCTCACAGAGCAGGCTCTCAATGGATGCCTAACAACCCACCAGTTTGTTCATTTTCTTAACAAGCACTTGCTGAGTGCCTACTTTGTGCCAAATGACAGCGTAGTTTGGGCTTGAAGTCTAATGCTGGGAACTATTGTTTACTGAGCCCTTTAGGATTTAAGATCTGGGAGATGCTTTGCTTGCATGGATGCCAATACTCATCAGAATCTTGTAAAGTTGGTATAATTACACTCATTTTCTGGTAAAGAAAATGAAGTCTAACAAGATTAAATAACTGTTGGTAAATAGCAGAATGGGGGTTTGTCTCAAGGCTGTCTCCCAGCCCTAAATTGTATATTTTGCAAACACTTTCAATCCCACATTTATATATTTTTATTCGCCCATCAACACTGTAACAAAAACAAGGCAGTCTCTCCTATAAGGCTCACAGAGACGCCAGGCAGTGGTGGCACACGCCTTTAATCCCAGCACTCCAGGGGCAGAGGCGGGTGGATCCCTGAGTTTGAGGCCAGCCTGGTCTACAGAGTGAGTTCCAGGATAGCCAGGGCTGCACAGAGAAACCCTGTCTCAAAACAAACAAACAAACAGAAAAGTTCACAAAGATTACAGTAATTTTCCCAGAGCATCGAGACTGACCCGAGCTCTTGTACCTGTGGATCAGACTGTGGATTCCAGACTCAGGCTAACCCTCCTGGCATGGCTCAGGGTCAGTGTAATAACACTATTTTCAGAACTTAGGGACACCTTACCCATACATGTCAATACTCACAGGCCACTTGGAGGGTGTGGGTGATTCTTTGGTTTTGGAGGAGGCCAGGGTGAGACACCACACAGGTAAGTGGCTGCCCATTCATGCTTCGGCTAGGCACCAAGTAAAACTCTGAAGTGACAGCTGCTGAACGTGAGTGCTTGAAGGAGCGGCTGGACTGTGACCCTTTGACCTCTGTGTCCCAGGTCACACTGGGAGCTGGGCTGCCCTCAGCAGTGCAAGAGGCTGCCAACGTCAGGCCCTGGCCCTCTTCTAGTGGTGGGCCAGGGTTCAGTGAAGGGAGGGGAGGCACTGTGGATGGAGGGAGAGGTATGAAAGATCTGCACAGTCCCCATCAGGAGCCCTCTCTCCATCCCATTTCAGTCTTACCCAGTTGCAAACTTCAGTCCACCTTTCTTTCTTTTTTTCTTTTTTGGTTTTTCAAGACAGGGTTTCTCTGTATAGCCCTGACTGTCCCAGAACTCACTTTGTAGACTAGGCTGGCCTCGAACTCATAGAGATCTGCCTGCCTCTGCCTTCCCAAGTGCTGGGATTACAGGTGTGTGCCACCTTACCCAGCCAGATCAATGGTATAATTAGAATTTTTTACACTGTGCATAGGTAATTTTTTTTTTTTTGAGATAGAGTTTCTCTGTATATGTAGCCCTGGCTATCCTGGAATAGCTCTGTAGATCAGGCTGGCCTCAAACATAGGTCATTTAAAAAAAATAAAAATAATTTAAAAACTAATTAGATACTATCTATGTAATAATAATAATAATAATAATAATAATAATAATAACCATTACTTACCATGTGCCAACTATTATGTTAATATTTTACATACATTATCTCATTTAACCCTGCTAACTAACTAGTGAGGTGAGTATCATTATGCCTGTTCTTCAGATGAGGAAACCAAAGCTCGGGAAGGTGGGGGGAGGAGGAGGAGTTCATTGATTTATTGCAGGTCATCAGTTTTTTGTTTGTTTTGGTTTTTCGAGACAGGGTTTCTCATAGTCCTGGCTGTCCTGGACTCCCTTTGAGGACCAGGCTGACTTCAAACTCACAGAGATCTGTCTGCCTCTGCCTCCCAAGGGCTGAGATTAAAGATGTGCGCCACCACACCTGGCATAGGTCATTAGTTCTTAAGTGACAAAGCCTAGATTCATAGATTTTGTTTTGGGGTGTGCGTGTGTACCTCAAATTCTCCATCTCCCTGACCCAGCTTCAAGAACACTG